>NW_024581635.1:0-27559 GCF_017639235.1 Corvus kubaryi
GGCTAAGATGACACCCAGGGAAGGAAGACTATAAATCTAGGACAAAATGTGTTTATTATTTTAAAGGAAAATATAATTTTATTTAAACCACACAAGCAGAGAAGGCTGACTGACAAGAACAATCATTAATTACAAAACAGACGCTCCTGTGGTTCTACAGTTTGCATGGCTTTTTTAGTGTTTTTTTTTTTTCCTTTTAAAACTTTAACACTGGCAAGTATTTTTCTGATAGTTTTGAAAACAGAAAATAGCACAGCACATGGTAACATGCAGAGAAAAGCTTCAGAGCAAAACAAAATTATAAGGTCTCTATTCATGCCGAACTTATGGAGCTCACACACTGTTTGACTTTTGGGTAATCAAGTTCTGACATGAGCTCTCCAAAAGCCAAGACACGCCTGGCACAGAGGGGTCAGTCTGGAACTGCTGTCAGACCCATTCTTGCTGCCCACACTCTGACCTGTCCAGATCTCCTATCACACAGTTATGGCAAATGCATCTTAAAGGGAAAAAGTAGGTAGCACATTTGTCAAGACTAAATTATTCATATTGGAGTCCTGAGATAATAATGAATTTTAACCACACAAAATAAGCACTTTGAGGATTTAGAAGAAAAGTCAGGTCAGTAATTGTTAAACACTGTTTTCCTTATACAGGCATTTATTCCATGATACTGTATCAAAAGTAGTACATTAACATGACAAGCTGGATACAATGTACCTAGACTGTCAACAGCTTTCACATGCAGTTACTCCCCTAACTGCTACGAAGTGCACAGCTAAGCACATACAAAAACACTTTTAACACAGAAACCAGCTTTTCAAGAAACAGCACTTATTGCACAACAGTGTGTGCAGGCACAGAAATTGGTTTTTGTTAAGTACAGTTCATAATCTTCCCATCACACAGGCTCAGACTTTGTCATTTTAATCCTTCAGAAAAATGCTGCAGTTTCTGCTAGAGCTTAAAATTCCCAAGTTCTTAATTCTAAATCTTAGCCATAAAAACTGTCTTAAGTTCCTCTGACATTATTTGAAATGCATACACTCCCCAAGTCCCATCAAGAGTTTATTTTTCTATCAGAACAGGGTGACAAGCACACTTCAAAAAATTCTGGGCAGCCCCATCTGACTGCAGAGAAGGTGGACCAAAACAAAAGGGAGGGGGATCAGAAATTTCAAGTGACTGAAAATTGGTTTACGCAGCAGCTGTGGCTGCAGTTGAGAGCCAGAAGGCAGTGACTGTATCAGATGCCTGAGGGAAGAAAATGGAATTAGATTTTTTCAAGCCAAGGAAGAAAAATGAAAAGAGGAAGGAAGGTCAGAGATTAACAGAAGCAAGGTGGAGTAGAAGAAGTAGAAATAGGTAGACAAACCAGACTGATAAGGAACCCAAGAGGATACAGAAAATCAAGAACAGAAACTATCAAGACTGATGGGTCCCTCCCCCCCACTCCAGCATGCCACTTAAAAAAGCAAATATCAAGCATTTCTTGTTCTTTCTTTTTTGTTTTAAATAAGCCATTTAAGAAGTACTTAAGCACTCAGATGAAGCTGACAACAGAATGGCCCCTAAGAGATTAAATAGTTTCTAAAGTAAAGCTTGGACACACTAAATCAAATTAGACCTAGGCCAACATGAATATGATATAGTAGGAACTTAAATGAAGAGTATAAATTTACACATATGGAGATACAGGTTTAAAGGGAGCACAGTGAACAGTTACAACTAAAAATCTTCAATTATAAGCTTTTTCTACAATGCAGGATAATTATAACATTCCTAAGTCTGGCAATTCTTTATGTCCCAATTCTTGAGAGAAATAAGGAATAAACTCTTACTCATGTCTTTATTTTTATGAAATCAGCTAGGATTATACTATCATGAACCCTAGCAGTGCAGTTGTTAAATGTTGTGAAGTGTATGAATGCTGGACACACTTAGTGGCGCCAATACAACAAAAAGGGAGGGAAGAAATCAACTAGCCATTGAACCAAGAATATTTTATGTACAGAAATCCAGAACAAATGCCAAACCATGCATTTTTGCACATTCAATATAACAGAAGTGCGGTTGGAAGACAAATACAAGCCATGCAAAAAGTACATAACTGTTTTTCAAATAAATACAAGCATGTTTTTATAACAATTGTTTTGTTTAATGTAATTGAAATAATTTTACTGAAAAGAAAGCTACTCAGTCACACCTTTTCAGTTTTCTCCTCCTCTTTCTCCTTTTCTTTCTCCTTTTCCTCAGTCTTTTCAGATGATAAGACGACCATTGTAAGTTTTCTGACAATTTGTTTAGCTTCCACTATCTCTCGCTTGTGCTCCTCAATGATGGTATTATCCCCTGGTAGAAGCTGAAAAAACAGAACATTATATCTGAAAATTGAAGTGACCAACTGCTACTGTGGATCACCAGAGCCTGGAGAAGAACTTTGTCCTTTCTTGTTACTAATCAGACAATCTTTCAGGGAATCAGTTCCTTTTCCTTGCTACCACCATCCCCAACAGGGAATTACACTAATAACAGACTACTCTGAAATCAAGGACTCATGAGAAATAATATCACTCTACTTCTTCACAATCATTCATTGTCTGAGCCCCCTTGCCCTCTCATTTACCATTCACCTTTAGCTTTATGGTGACAATTACACACATACTCCATGGTAACATTAACACAACTCAGTGCCCTTAATCCAAATTAATATTCAAAATATTGCTCATCTAACAGGAAGAAAAATTTAATCACCATGGAAAAACAGCTAATCTACTTAGCCACACATTTTGATTGCACCTTTATTTTAAAGAAGTACCATTTAAAGCTTAGCAAATTTTTTATTTATGAGCAATGTGGATTAAACACATGTAACATCTGTTCTTTAAAAACCATCTTAGATAAAAGATAAAAGTACCTAGTATGAAAAAACCTCAGCATAGTCTTGTACTTGAGAATAATCAGGGTGAGGAATATAAAGCTACACTCAGAAATTAAGGGTTTTTTTCTGACAAACTTCAGTTTAGCTCCTGAAACCAAGATCACACTTTCCCTGCAAGTAAGTAATCAAAACTTATTGCAGTCATGACCTCTTTGATACAGTCATCTTTTCTTCTACTGTTTTTAATAAGATAAAATTTTTATTGGTTTTTCTTTGCCCAAACTGATTATAGAAGGAGGAAAGAATTCCTCCATTTCACAGAAATTTGGGGAAGAACAAATCCCACTTGGAAAGGTAAAAGTTTTAAGGATCTGCATTTTTTGAAAACACAGGAAACCTACTAAACTTCACCAAGAAGCACCTAGAGTGGAATTTCAATGGGTAAATTGCATCTCCAAGATGCCATACATTCTATGTGGCTGTGTGTATACACACACTAATTGAGAACAGTTTTTACAGGCTTGGAAGGGCAGGGAGGGCAGAGGTGGGGAGAACATTCTTAATATGAGCGATAATCCTGGCAGTGCTCTTGTATGGGAGCCACACTACGAACACCCCTTCAGACTCAACACCTACACGCTAATTATTTTACAGAAATTTTCATAGCAAGTTAAATTAAGCCTGAACTGAAAAGAGATTTAAAAAAATATATACCATTCCAAATATGCAAAAGACAGAGACTGGCAGAGAGATTCTGGAATGAGACTGAGAATCACCATCACGCAGGTGAAGAGTGCAAATGACTGCAGGGACCCTCGAGCCGTGAGACTGACAGAAAACACGCCCATACCAGCACAAGCCTGAGCTGAGATTGCACAGGCAACTGTAACCCCAAGTGTCAGGATGTTTCGTAAGCTTACAAACTTTCTTTAAAAAACAAGCATTATCATCACACATTCCTCAGTCCACACCAATTATCTGAGACATGCACTCCTACTCTTGCTCCACCCAGCACATTTTCAGCCAAAATACTCCTATGAAGCCAGAGACAGTTACTGACGAGTCAATATTGATGAGATTGTCACTAAGGCTATGAAATGCCACACGAATTAATGGCAGGACTAGCTTCCAAACCTTCCACAGATATAACTAGAACTCTTTCCTTGATTTCAGTGGAAGAGCTGAGTCTTAAAATTTCTTAAGCCTACCCATGGATATTCTGAAATTAAAAATTCTTGTATAATGTAAAATTAATCTGATAACTACAACATTCTATTAACCATTCATCAAACTGGAATGTTGGTTGGTTGATAAGACTGTCAGACTGCAGAGAATAAGTCTCTGACTGTATCTGAACATGTAAGTCCACATCCTTCCTTCAGCCTAACAAATGGTCAGAATTCTTGTAGAGAATGAGAGGCCTACTCAGGAACATGCAAGCATTTTAAAAAAATAACCCTACTATTAAACTAAAAGAATGTTTGGAGCTAATTGTCCTACCACTTTTCTCCAAAACTGAGCTTGTAAAGCAAAACTCAAAAGGTCTAGCTCTTAAGGAAGGTTACTTGGGTATTTACCTCCAACTTCCTACTCCGCCAGAAGATAAACAATCTGGAGGACGTTACACAGATAATTCAAATAAAGTTTATCAGCATTCATATTTCAATGTGTGCTTATTTGAATACATGGCATTAAGAAAGCACTGAAAATTTTAAATCATTAAATATTGTACACCTACAGGTATTACACAGAATATCATGAATCTGAAAATTTAGAAATAGGGTAAAGCATCTGATTTTCTTTTTTTCAAATGTCCTTAGCTTTGGCATCTAGCAGAGTAGTACTGTCACTTACATGAACATAAAGATCTTCCAAATCTATGAGATTATGTTGCAAAAGGACAGCAGCAACTCTGTATAAGGAGGAAGGGGTCTCACCACTTGGATCCTAAAATGGACAACATTGGAAATTTAAGAAAAAAGCAATCAGACCACAGCAGAAGGTTACGGAACAGGAACCACTCAATTCCTGTTCAAATTAAATATATTAACCCACAGTTCTCCTTGTTATCATGTTATTTAACTGCTATTACTCCCAAGTCACTAGATTTAACTGCAATACACATTCAGTATTTTCAGAAACAAAAACTTTAAACTGTCTTCACACCCTACGGCGCTTGTATGCAATTCCTAGCTATATATTTTAAAAACCCCCCTTGAGTATAATATCTAATATCAACCATGACTCTCCTGCAAACATGTTCCTCACTCCTGGGGATAAGTCTTGTTTATAATGTACAGTCTCTTTGTTCATGCCAGTCCTTACATGACTCTACAAGGTCAAGTAGAAGGTACCAAGATTATTTTCAGCTCTTTTAAGAGAACATTAAGCATTCTCCTGCAAAATACAGTAAGAGACTCCCACTCAAATAATGAAATTATTGCTTTTAATACCAGAATTTTACAACTTAAAAATTAATTTATATGGACAAAAAACCCCAAAAACAAAACCAAAAACCAAACCAACAAAAACCTGCAGAAAATGTTATTACCAACTGCAGTTCAACCACCAACCATGAAACCCAAAAATTAAGAACAGAAATACATTACCTGATAAAATTTGAATTTGAACCCAAGGATATGGCATAGAGTTTGAGGTTCACACATGTACATGTAAGACTCTATCAGTGGTACGAAGAAATCATCATACTCAGGCCTGCACTCATAGACTTCTAGGATAATATCCAAAACTCTGTTAGGATCAAGATTGAAACATCCTAGTGGAGAAGGATAGAGCAGAAAAGTTTAACATTGCTAATTTTCATCTTCATTCTGTTTCTAGAACACAAATGCATTAACTTTAAAAATTTATTCTTTTCAGTTAAACTTGAGCCTGATTTATCAATAGCAAAATAATCTGGATAAATACAGCACCAATCATTTTGACTTGCTGAATACTGAACTAGGCAAAAATACTAAAAAGGACTTCCAACCCAGATTACAGCAAAAGTAGAAATTAACACCTAAAAGGGAACATTTAATAATTAATAACCTGACCTCCCCACAGGGCCAGCAAAAGGCAAGGGCTGCTGCTTCTTCCCTTGTGCTGCCACATATATTCATTCAGTCACACAAATCAGCCAGCTAGTAATTATTTTACACCCCAAAAACTGTTCCGGTTTGAGCTAGACCCTGATCCTCCTGTCAGTACTGCCCTGTCAATTCAGCATTATTGCCAGCAGAAGAGAGAACAGTTTCTTTATTTGAAGGGGAGCAGGAGCAAAGATACAGATCAGGTCAGTTAATGCTGAAATCATACCTGTATTTTACTATATAAACTTTTCCACCAGAATTCCAGGAGACATACTTGAAGCAGAAATACTACTTTTATTCAAAAAATCCACACCTAGATATTTTCTTCATTGTGCCATGACATGTTTTATCCAGGCACATTCACTATGCAGATATATAACTGCATCAGTCTTTCCTTCCCAAAAGCCATTTCCGTTAACACTAGAACCTACTGCAATTTAAAAGAATTGACACATTGTAGGAAGTCTATTTGCAATTCCTAAAATTCCAGAAATAAAAATGTTTTATCACAAAATTCCTCAAATTGAGAGTATTTTTTCACTGTAATAACTAGCAAAACCATCCTATTTTCTTCATCCCTCCCAAAGTAAGTATTATTGTTACACGCATTTGACACTCAGGCAAAACACTTTGATAAATGAAAAATTATTTTTTGTATAAAATGGCAGTATAGCCTTTTGCCCATTACTGCACTGGCACCATATGAGACAGGCACTGGTGCAAACATCAATATATTGTACAGAACTCATTATTCAAAAAGAAAGTGTAAAACAAGGGTAATTACAGATATTTCCTGTTTTTAACATTTTGCACTTTGTGAGATTCTCATCATGACTCAACTTAAAAACATGGAAAAATCACTAAAAGAACTAGATAAAAGAAGAACATTTACTACTTCTCATTGGTCTTCACAAGGAATCACTCATTCAACATCTTCAAGAACAAAAGAATGCTCACTCATTGAACTGATACATTCAGTAGCAAAAAGCATTACTTTGTTATGCTCCAGTCTGCCTGCTGAGACGACAAGCACATCTTCAAAAGATGTCAAAAATCACAGCATGCATATCTGAGGCTACACCATAAATTCAGTATCTAGGGTTAAGTATGCCTACACAACATTCCCAAAATTAATTTTTCCACAGAAACAGGAATTTCAAGACCCTATAATTCTATCCAAGGTGATCTACTCTCTGTAGTCGTAAGGTCATATAGGAAAACCAATGCCCATATTCTTTCAATAAATTCCTTACCTATTAAAGATTTGATATTTTCAAGGATTAAATCACTAGTGATATTTCCAGATAAGTCTTGACCCAGTTCCGCAATGAGCTTTGCATAACCTTCATTCTCCTCTCTTAGCAAATTAAACTTCTGTTGCTTATAACTGCAAATGAACAGAAATTAAATACTGTTGTGTAACATGCATCCAGTGAAGCTTATTTATGCTCTTAGCAATTTGCTATACTAAAAAATGCTAATTTTGAAGATATTTTTAACAACTTGTCACTTACCTGAGCTATTGCAAAAACTATTAAATGCAGTAAATGAATACCTGCAGGGTAGCAAGCACTCTCCAAACAAATCCAGCTCTTCTTTCATTTCAAATGCAGACCATCAAAAAGATTAGACTTACACTTAACAGGAAAGCTTGTTCTACACACTACTCTGGAGAACTGCTCTGTGGCAGTCCGTCCTTAACCTATTCTTGTTTCAAGTGATGTTCTTTGAGACTGAAACACTGGATGCAGAGACAGAAACCAAACATACACCAAAAAAGGATAACCTATGTTGCCCAAACTAAAATAACGATATTTGCCTAGTTATGAAAACAAAACCTATTCTTAACTGATGCAAGAGCAATAATTAATTTTCTTATACTTTGTAAATTCACATGTCACAAATAAATACTAATTAATCTGCATATATGGAATCCCTGTAGCAATAGCCATATCTAACATGGGAAAGATTGCATACTTCTCAACAGTCTGAAAACTAAAGGCTAACAAAATTCTTTTGTCAATGGCAAGTTAAAGTGCAACAAAACATATCTCCCAAAGAAAACTGAGTATCTTCAAAGAAACACTGCACTTGGTAGAAAACATTGTTACCAGACTAATCATCATTGTCCCTCCCCACCCACTCCCCAAACAACCCTTGCCCCAAAACTTACAATAGTTTTGTCTTTATTTTAACAGATTTTTGATTGAACTGTTGAGACTGCTTGATAAGTCCCAGTGACTCCAGTGTCTCTGGATCTAAACGCTCCTTTAGGACAGTGTCAGATACAAGATACTAAAAAACACCAAAAACATACACCAAATTTGTCAATTACAAAGACCTAGAAACCACACAATTACTTTATGTTACATGTGCATTCTGACTAAAACAGGAAAAAGTTTACATTTTGCTTCAAACACAGAAGCAGACAAAACTGAGACACTATTAACTGAAACTAGAATTTTACAGTGGTAAATTTTATATACAAGAGCACCTTGAAGAAACAAGCCTTAGTCTAATTGCTGGTTACCAAGTATACATTGCATAGCACCCAGGGACATTACTACCAAGAACTGCGTATTTACAAAGCATATTCTCATATTCTGAGAAAGAAGTCTTGTTTTCATATTCAGAACTTTCCTACAAATCAAGCTTATTCCATGCATTTGTGAATGCTACTTCTAAAGACAAGAGGAGGTTGCATAAAGAAGTGCACCTCAAAGCATGCTTCAGAGGCAAAGTTTCAGTTGAACTTGCAGGCAGAAAATTTTAAGTTACCTCAAAACTCTTTAAAGATCTCAAAGGAGAGCTGTACTATATTCTTCTATCACAACACTTTGGAGATGAATTTTTTAATATTTGGGCATTTGGAAAACACTCTTATAGTCTTTTCCAGAGGAAAAAAAAGAAAAATCAAGCTTCAACACTCTTATTTTTCTTGTCATGTTTTGACATGCAATTTTGTCAAAAGACTTCCTAGGTGCAACTTACCAAACAGGCCAATACTAGTTGTGTAAAATGATCCCTCTTATTTTTTTCTTCTAAACAACTTGTTTCAATATCTACAAAAGAAGATGGGGAAAAGAACATTACTTGATAATTTGAGAGTTTCTTCTTTTAGTAACTATTCTGATAATTGCTAATGATAACACAAAGCAAAGCAACTTATTGATAACATAGTAGCTTCTTGCCACTTCCCACCCACTCATTCCCCATGTGGTTTGTGTAATATTTTGACAACAATTCTCACACATCCACAAGTCTCATGAAAAGGTAAAACAGAAACCAGAGGAATGCTGCAGTAATTTTTCTTGCCCTTCTCTTTGTTGCAATAATACTTATGGCAAGCATCAAAGATCAATAATAAGCACAAAACCAGACATATGAACTGCTGAAGAGAACTGCATGATCCTGGCCTTAAGGTAATGTTCTAATCTCTTTCCCTGTGGTGTCAGAGAACTACCATTTACTGTCTGTCTGCAGTCTTTTACCAGCTATGGTTCTGTATTACCATTAATTTCTTCTGTATTGTCAACTACTGAAAGCAATTCGCTCCTATGAGAAGACAGGCTACGGAACACTGGCCAGGGAAGCAAAACTTCTAAAGCAGTTTTAAAAAAGCACATCATTACAGCAAGTGAGCAGCTGCAAAAGGAGTAGAAAACTCCATAAAAGAATGCAAGGCAGATATTACAATAAACAAACAAACAAAAAACCCACCACACATATCCACATTAAAATCAGACCCATAGAGAAAACACCAGCAACAAAAATATGAGAAAGAAGACCCTAAAGAGACTGAAAACCAGTGATGCAGCAGGGTAGAAGTGGAGGCAACAGACCAGCCAGATCAGCCTGGACCTTAGCAACCAAGACTCTCAGCCAAAGAACAAGCTACAGTAAAAAATTTGTCCAGGGAATGTGGATGAGTGGAAAACCCAAAATTCTCATATATTGAAACACATAAGGAATTGGAGAAAAAAATCCTGATAGCAGCAAATACTGATTAGAGTAAAAACGGGTTAGAGAAAACAAGCAAGAAATTGTCAAATGTCCTTCGTCCCAAAGTTTGAAACCTAGCTCCTTAGCCATACTATTCTTTGCTATTAGCGAAAGGATGGCATTTGGCTACACACTAATTTAAAGGAAAGGGGGAAAAGAAAAATAAACAGAAAAAGGAAGACAGATACACTAGTTTCAGTTATTTAAGTAGTGCAAGAAGCAGCTAATTCAAGTGTTCTAATGCAGATTAAAAAAGAAAAGGACATCAGTGTAATAATTTTTACGTAATGTAAAAACATTACGAAAACTAGTTATTACAAAATGATGATACAAGGACACAGAATTAAACAGTATGAAAAAAACAAAGTGAAAATTTATCATTCAGATGTATAAAACCAAAGCTGCACGTGCAAACTTAATGAGGTGCCTCTCTTCACAGGCAACCACAGCACAGCACATGCCTCACTCCTTCCACACAAGAACACACAGGATCTGTGGTGACCACACCAGCAAAAGAACTTTCTGAAATTTGTTGAAAAACACAGACTTGGAGCAAGACAAAAACTGCAAGCAGTTAAAGCAGGAAAAACATGAGAGAACAGCTTTAGATCAACATTACAACATAAAAATCCAGAAGTTATCACCAGAAAAAGACGCGCACATCTGCTCAGCTGGCAGAGAGTGACTTGATGCCACTCGCCTTTAGATTTCTGGACAATTAGCATAAGCTCCATTTCACTAACAGTGACTGCACAGACAAAAATATTTATAGAACACATTCTGAGGAGAAAGGATCTACCTACCAGTAAGTCAACTTTTATTTAAAATATTTAAGAATGATAACATCACTAAGTCACTGATTCCATTAGCTAACATCCAACATTCTTACAAGCTAGCTCCTTTAACTATTCTTGGCAGATCAACTTCCACTGCCTTTAATAGGCAAACTTCTGGAAACTATAACAGAACAAAGCAGAATGAAAAGACATTAACAAGTGAGGTACAGATACACTGAGGAAGAGTCAACACATGCTTTGTAAGGAGAAGTCATGCTTTACAGATTTAATGAAATTTCTTCAAGAAGCAGATACACAAAACATTAATTTCTCCAAATCTATTGCAATGCTGAAAGGAAGGGAACCCAACTTACCTAATATGCAGAATACATCAGCAAGGATAGAAGGCATGTCTTCTCGGAATTCCTAAGAAACAAAAATATCCCATTTAATGAATACAGAAATTCCAATATGCATGCTTAGAAAATTTTTGCATTGTATAAAACAACACTTCATCATAAAGTTCCAATTAATTAATAATACATATTATTTCTATTATTCATAATTCATATTAATAATGAATATGCTTAATTATTGACTAATATCTAATATAAGTGCTGTACTAATTATTGATATGTCATGAAACCCCATAACCTTGAAATGCAATTTAAGTGTAACTCGTGACCAGGGACAAAACCCCCTGGTTATTCCCTCCAACTCTTTAGCCCAAGGGAACACCCTGTGTGAGGAGCAGCAGCCCAGAGAGTGACCTGCAGTTCCTCAGGCACCAAACAGATTACTATTTCTTACAGCAACCATAGGTGCAACATTTCACACACCACCCCAATAGCAAGGTGCCCTACAGCCTTGCCTTCCCTCAACACCAATGCTCAAGTTCAAAAAACCTGAAACAGTTAAACTAGATTATTGCAACACATTTTTCCTTAATGTTCCATACAGCAACTTACCAAAAATAAGAAATCATTTCTAGAAGATTTTTAATGTATTTTTCCTAGTTTGCTTTTTTAAGAAACAGCGATATTTGGTGAGCTTGGAAGAGGAAATTACTCTTCTCCCTATTTTCTCTACTTATTCAAAGCATTTTAAGAAAAACCTTTCTCAAACAAAAAATAAGTCTAATGCATTATTTCAAAGGCCATCACAGAACTTGGACATCCCAACCGTAAAATGGCACACACACTGTCACATTGTTATAAAAACCAGTAGGTGGCATCACAGATGTGCTGCATGAGCAAGTGACATTTGTTTCTAGCATTTATTAAAAACTTCAGTCTTCACGTGCCCTTAAAAAATGGCTTAATTTTTAATTTATGCTGAAATGAACACATCTCTTCCTCACCATGAAAAATAGAGGGAAAAAATGAAACGCTGCCAGTCTACATATATATCAAGTACACACAAATGAAGAAAAAGAACTTGACAAGAATGACTTTTTAGACATGCAAAAGAAAAATCTCTTGAATATTCTCCTGCTTAGATTTCATATGGACTTTTATAAGAAAGATTTTAGTAAGTATGCAATTATTACAAATATATACTTACTATGACATCACCAAGAACATTAGAAGCTTGATCATGCTTTAAGTTTCCTCTGACAACGTGGTAAGCAAGCTCGTACAAAGCCTGCTGGATATCTGTTGAAAGACAGGAGATGATTAAGGAACATATTAGATAATCCTTTATCTAACTGCTAAAGCAATGTTTACTTGCTGTCGACTTCAGACAATGGACAAGTAAAGGGGATATGTTTCCCTTACCAATAAAGGGGATTACTTTGTTATCACTGATAGATTAAAATCAATCATCAATATCTAAGATTTCATACAAGCATAAAGTGAGCGACAATTCACCTTCTCTAGAGAGTTCATGGAATAACAGTAAAATGGGAAGAAAAATTACCATCCTGCATACAGTAACTTGAGTGTTCACAGTTGGCTTAACAAAGAAACCTTTACCTTGTAATTCACACAAATATCATATTATACATACATAGAAAACATTCCAGTACTTTCCTAGTCATGTCTCATCAGATATGCTCTCAAAAACCATTTAGCTAGAAGAAAGTAAAATTTAATTGGAGAAAAAATGCTTGATTAGGATTATTTTTTATTTCATTTTTTATGGAAAGTCTCCTATAACTCAAGAATGCAACCTTACAAATGCTTGTAATAAGCTGAAGCACTAAACAGAGGTATTCCACTTGAGAAAAAGCTTGCAGTGTTAAACATGGTGGCTGAAAAACCAGCTGTGAAAAACATGTAAGGTTCTTAAGTAAGACACAAAAAATGTTGTGTTTTTACTCTATGAAAAATAACAAACTCCCATGCTTTCACCGTGCACTTTTACCACATGGTTTGCTCAATAAACCATATTCACTAACAAGTTATACAGATCTTAATGCCTTAAACCAAGTACTCAATAACATGGTGACTACAAACCACTGTGGGTGAATTAAAACAATTTGTTTTTTAAATAGATAATCTCACATTTGCACACATTAGGGTTCATATATTTAACTTCTATTTTAACATCTAGTTGTATGCCGAGTTTGCAACGTGGAATTCCATTTTCTACAGCACAGAACAAATATTGGGCAATGCTGCCACAACTCACTGCAAAGAAATCTCTGGATGTCCGAAAGCAATCCTTGTGGTGGATGTTTGTATTTGTAGAATTCACCCTCAGCAGGCACTAATGGTCACCACACATGAATGATGACCACCATACATGAATGACACACATACATGCAAAGGTACCATAATCAACTGTTTCCAGGCTTTTTTTTAATTTAACTAAAATCAACCAACAACCACACAACTTACCTCTGAAACCCACATCATGGTTTTTGTTTTCACTGAGAGCACGACACAGCTGCACACTAAAATAAAACAAATATTTTAAAAAACCCCATTAGATATTGGCATACACACACAAATGTTTTGGGGTTCTTTTTTTGGTTGATGCTCTGGCTAAAACAGCTTTAGATTTGGGCAGTTTAAATGAATGACTACATTTTAATTTTTCCAAAGTAAACCCTAATTCAGAGAACTTAAACAGCAAAGAAACACAAGACTCCCAATAGATCTTATACACATATAAATATTCTTCCTAACATTACACCTCCTTGAGAAAAGTAAGAACATGAGGCAACGTGAAAGCATGGAAGTACTAGCAATAACCTACTGTCATTATCCAATAAGGAAATGCTTCTCACAGAATTACTATGACTATGGTAGTTTTCAAACTCTTGTCTGTAAAAAACTTTTACCATTAAACTATTTGCATTATTTCCTCATGCAATGTTTTACCAAGAGTAAGACAGAATTTTTCTTTATTCTAGTCCCTAAAAGAATCCACTCTAGGAAGCAAAAACCTGTCATGTTGCATTGTCACTGCTTGCTCCCAGGGCTCCCTCAACCAAACAGCCATATGCAAAAAGCACTCTAACTACTGTGCAGACTGTTACACGGCATAAAGTAATAGTTTTCTGTGTTATAAAATAAATGCTTAAAGAGCAGGCTTCCTCACTACACTGACAGCTCAGAAATGGACATACTTCCAAGACATAAGGATCTTCCCTCTTCTCTACCACTACTGTCACCCCAGTGTGAGGTTTCAAAAGCAGTTTCATATTTAAAAGTGACAGTATTTTTAAAAGGGTAGTTATTTACCTTTATTATAACAGACACCAGGGAATATTTCAAGAACTTTTGTCACATTTGCACATTTTCAACCAAAAGTTCACATATTTTTCAAAGTATCTTTCATGTGCAGAAAGTGAGGAAGGTATCAGAGCTATGCCTCATTCCTACATAAGATGGCAAGACTACAGTTTGCTGTGGGAGCCATTTTAAGCTGGTTCAAATAAGGCAGATATGTACAATTATTAGAGGCTTATCACAAAAAATAAACAGTAAAAAATAGTTCTGTAGCAATCCATTACTCATTCTATTTGCATCCTATATAGATTATCACTTCTCTAGCAGGACTAAACAGCTGTTCTAGCCATCAAAGGATTATAATTAGCAAATATAAGGTACACACACCCTTTGAAGACAACTGGAAACTACAGAGTTTCACACATAACATTATCAATAGAAACATAAAAGCTCAGCAAAAAGCAAAGGTGTGGCTGAGATGTCCCAAACGCTATAAGAGAATGCAATATTCTCGTTATTCTGGAAATAACCAGAATAGAGACAGCAAAACAGGGGAATATTTTATTTTTCATGAATGGTAAGTAAATATTTTTTTAAAGAATATATTTTTCCCCGGGCTCTCCCAAAAGAGTGTATAAATTCAATAAAAATCAATTTTCTGAAATTTTAATTACTCCTTCAGAGAAGGTACCCTATAAGCAGTCGTTTCTAAGTTCTGTATACAAATAACAGTAAAGTGAAACATCAGATTCCAAAAAAAACTATCTGAGCTACATGCTTTGACTCCTATGTCCTAAGATAATATCCTCAACAAGGTTACAAGAGCAACAACCCTGTCTGCTTGGACTGATGAGTTCATTTAAGTACATCTTGAAACCAGAGTTTCAACCTCTTCCCATTCCCTTTCCAGCAGTATCAAAATAGTATTAACAACTTCACATTACTTTAAGACACAAATCTGTTTGATCAATATAGTAAGAAACTCTAAGATGAATCTGCAAAACAACATGCTTAATATTTGCAATTAGAACCCCCTGAATTTTTAAATTGGAGAAAAACAAAAGAAGGCAAAAATATTTCTTTTTATGCTTCTATTCTTTTCTAGAGGCACTCTCTCAAAGGAAAACCACCTTTCCTGTAGGTGCTGCCAGGTAGCACAGCTGCACTGATTTAATGGTTTGTTGCTGCAGAAACGGAACACATTCACCAATACTTCCTCCCTTCTCAGTACACAGTTTTAGCCCTCCCATCAGTTACATCAGTACAACTGACAAACCTGGCAGAAAACTGGTCAAAACCCAAGTCTTCAGCCACATCTGCAAGTTGAAGCACTTACCAGGAGGCCATAGAGGCACCCTGGTGACTGAAGACAAGGCAGAAGCCCTCCTTTCCAGTAACAACAAGCTGAGAGATTAGCTCATCTAGTCTCAGCTGAGTGCATAAAATTAAAACAGTTGAACCTTCACAAGAAAAGAAATATCAATGCTGGTACAGTCTGGTAAGTGTTCATTTGACACTTATTACTCTGACCTGGTAGCTCATTGCTGCCAGCTTAGGATGGAGAACTTCCCTGCTCTACTAAAACCTACATCTCTTAATCTGAAAGTAAAACTGTGTAATGCATGTAGGATACAATTAAAAAATAGGATAACCTAGAAAGCAAAAATCTTTTTAAAAAAACCCACAGAATCACTTTTGAAAATCACGGTTTCAAAATTAAATTTATTTTGGACTATGATGGGATAGATTTGCTTAAAACACAAATTCTGAAGCAGTGTGAACAAGTTTGCATGGCAGAGGCAGCACCGGAACTGAGGCCTCCCAACTCATACAGCACGTCCTATAACCTCCATTTCACTCCCACACGTGGATTAAAGCAGTAATTATCACAAAGTGCATGTGCCTGCTAGTATTTAAGTATATGCATAATTCAACTGATGTAGGTAGTTCTTTAGTTGAGATAAAGTACAATCAATTGCATTTTGCAGTCAGGGTGGCACAACTACAACTAAACTCTTTTCCTGATTCTCAGCTCTTCACTTACATGAGCAATGTTACAGTGTTGAGTTGGAGTAACAAAGAAGCTGGAAGTGCCTGAAAGATCCAGTCTCAAAAATTTCACATTCACAGAATGTTAAGCTTCTTCAGTTTACCTTGAGGCTTAAAATATTGCATAAACTGCCAGGCAAGTACTTTATTAAAGCCCTCCATCCATGCTAAATGCTCCTTGATGTGTTGAATCTCTCACAAAACAAGGTAAGGTACCAGTTCCTATCTGTGTTATAAATGTCCATGTGGGCTACAGTCATAGACCAGCAACTTTTTGTGGAAAACACAACAATTTTCCTACAAGGACAGTACACACAAATTGGTCTACAGTAGTCATAAGTAGTCACCCTCAGACTTCATCTGTATACCAGTATCTGGCAGTAGCAAATAAATGAACATAATTTAGTAAACTGTACTTAGAGAATGATCTGAACAAAAAGTGACAGGTAAGATGACTACATCCTGACCAATGTAGTTTTGGCAGGTACACACACTTGAAACTACTACATTTACGTATTTGTATTAGATACTATTACACACCAGTAGCTTGATTAATTAAATTCAAAGCGTGTACAGTTTTGAACAATGTCTCTGAACAATGTCTTGGAAGCAAATGGTCACTGCTGCATTACTAATTAACATTACGACACTCTAAGACACACAAAATCCTTACCTTCTGACTTCTGGATAGTACTGTTAAATCATGACAAGTTGATCACATGATCAAAAATATCACACCATTAAAAAAAAAATAGAGTAATTATCTTAAGCATCCATTATTAATCCCAGTAGAAGTTGAAATGCCAAATTAAAACAAACTATCTACTTCTCTCAATATAGTTTCATATTCCCCCAAAACACAGAAATGTGCTTTCATTTAGATAACTACTAACTGCCAAAGTAGTATCTCAACTGATCTGGTCAGATCATGTAAGCCATTTAATGCTCCAGCAAGTAAGTATTTTTTTCCATAAGAACTAGTCTTTTCTACTAATTATGAAGGGGTTTTATCCCCTTAAAAAGCCTACAAAAACCTTAGAAATTTTTGTAAATCTTCTATTTGTTAGTAATGTCCATTCTGTTCGTCCACAGTATCCTTCCCCTTCCCACTTTTCTAACATCATTATAATGCGCTGTCTTAACTTTGAACCACAAAGCCCAAGAGTGAACTTAAGCCTAGAACTAATTTTTATTCTTGGGCATACTGGCATTAGATAAATAATTCAATAAAAATAAGTAGTGTCATTGCATTTTATTCCCTTTTTACTTTAACAACATTTCATGTGTTTCATTCTGAAATGATAGCATCCTAGCTCTGTTTTCCTCTAGTAAATCAGGAGATAGGAAGTTTTGGAAAAAGAAACACAAAGTTACGCACTGAAGACTCTCCCAATAAAGTCGGCTTCCTAAAAAGTTCTCTAAGTATTCCCTACAGGTATATACTCTAAATTCTATAAAATAAGTTCATGCATATTCCTCGGATTTATAAAGCTACCACTGCAAAACCAGACAACTGTTATCCAGACACAATTACACTTCTTTTAAAACATATGGCCTCATCTGCAAACTGCTCCTTAAGTCGTGCCTGGAACAGCATTTAAGCAGTATTCCAGATGAAGTCCAAGTACCACAAATACAGGAATTTAGCTAATCATTTTGTTTTATTGGTCCCACAGCAGATGAACACCTTCTTCCCATCAGAACTCAGCAGAAGTTCTGCTCTGAGGGGAGAAAAGAACCATAAAAGGTTTTATCATGGTCAAAAGCTGAGGTAACTTGCCTCTTAAAAAGCTCAGAGTGCTGAGAATTCAGTGTGAACAGTGCAGTTGCCATTATATGATCAGCTATGAAATGTCTGTCCTCGTGCAAACTCCACACAATCTCTCAACATGTTCAACTTGCATACTAACATGATAATGGTTCTAGCATAATTCAAACCAAAAATTACATGGCTATAAAGGGGGCCCCCTTCACTACAAAATGGAGGCTCTGGAGACAACAGTGTTTTGTGCAGGGATTCTCTACATTCTCTAATCTCCAACCCAGTGCCTTTTCCTTCATGCACAAGGAATATTCATTGCTAAGCTGCACAACCTTTCAAAAAACATGAACAGAAGAAAATACTAAAATGAGCGCTTATCAAAAGTGTTTCTCTAAGTGATCCCTTTAACACCCATATTTAAAACTGCAGGATTTTTTACTTACAACAAAAAACAGAAGCGCATGGAAGAATTAAAATAAGAGTGCATAAAAAACATATAGTTAATGCAGAGGACACCCCTGTCCAAACTAACAGAGTAACGTGAAATGGCCAAACTGGCGAATTACCTACCCCCTGAAGAGCTGTATTCCTGAAACACAGCATTTAGTGAACCTGCCACATTAAGATGGCTTAAAACAGAAACAGGCCCAGGATAGAAAGCTCCTGGCACACCTGGATTAATTTGGGAGGCTGCAACCGGACCCCTCCGCGCACAAAGGTTACTTTGTAGGATAGAACAAGCATGACTACCTGATCATATTTTGCCTAGGTCAAAGAATACGGGGCCAGTCCCCTCGGAATCGGTAAAAAGGTGGGAACAGGGGCTGAGGCCTTTGCCAGGAAGGTCAGTACCGTAGAGTCACCAACACAGGAACGCTTCAGGGTCCGTATTACGCCGGGGGCCGGCTGAAGATGAGACTGACCCCCAACAAATGTGGCCCAGAGGCTGGAAGGGGGCGCTCGGGGAGCCGGGAAAGCTGGGCCCCGCTACGGGGGCCGACTGTCGGCGGAGGGCGGCAGCACCCGCCGACGGTTGGGTGGCCCAGGCCCTCCTCCCGACCACGGTTTCGACCCTACACCCAGCAGCAAGGACGCAGCCCCGACCGACGTCCTCTCCGCCGTCCCC
Organism: Corvus kubaryi; assembly: GCF_017639235.1. Taxonomy (NCBI): domain Eukaryota; kingdom Metazoa; phylum Chordata; class Aves; order Passeriformes; family Corvidae; genus Corvus; species Corvus kubaryi. The sequence continues at coordinate 19,369 of NW_024581635.1, forward strand.
CGCCTCCCTCCCGCAGGCCGCAGCGCCCCATCCCTCCCCGCGGCGAGGCCCCACACTCACAACTCGCTCTTGCCGCCTTTCTCCCAGTTCTTTATCCACTCGGCCGGGAGCAGCGCCGCCATCTTCCCCGTGTAGCGCCGAGGGCCCGGATGGAGCAGCGGCGGCGCCGGGTCAGAGGGGACGGACGGGCCGCGAGAAACCGCGGGACGCGGCCGCGCCGTACGGGGAGGCGGCGGGGCGGACTGCGCCTGTGCGCGGGGGCCGCGGGGCGGTGCCACGGCCGCGCGTGTGCGTTAGAACCGCGGGGCGGGGTGGGGTGCGGTGCCTCGCGCGCGTGCGCGTTAAAGCCCCGGGGTGTGCGGGGCGCCGCGTGTGTGCGGTGTGTGCGCGTTAGAGCTGAGTGTGTGCGGTGTGTGCGCGTTAGAGCCGAGTGTGTGCCGCGCCGTGCGCGTTGGAGCCGAGTGTGTGCGGTGTGTGCGCTTTGGAGCCGAGTGTGTGCGATGTGCCGCGCCGTGCGCGTTGGAGCCGAGTGTGTGCGGTGGAACCGAGGTGTGGGGCGGGGTGTCCCGCGTGTCGCTTGTGTGCGTTCGTACCGCGAGGCGCTCCGTGCGCATGTGCGTTGCGGTCGTGGGGCGCGATGTGCTGCGCGTGTGCGTTGAGCACCGCCAGCCCCGAGTGTGGCGGGAGGTGTGAGATGTCTGCTCGCAAAAATGGCGAGAACGGTAAATCGTTTCGATAAATAAAGGGTTAAAAAAGGGTTTGTGAAAAATTACTGTGACACATCTGAATGGTCTCTCCGACATGAGCTCTTCGGACAAACTATTGTATGGATGTCGTCTTCCGAGTGTTACCCCTAATGCGTGTGCCTATATTACGTGTCACTCATCTCCATTAAGTTTCCGCAAGTTGTTCTGTGTTCACTGCAGTTGCTAATTGGGATATAAGGGTTAAAATACTCCATTTGGTCAGGCAGCACATGTTTTTAGTCTTTCCAGACATTCCTCTTCAAGTTTTTTTTTCACTTACGTTCTCTTCAGTCTCGTACGTGCTTCCTCCTCTACTGAAGTGTAAATTGTTTCACAAATACGACGAAACTTCAAAAAATGGGGAATTTGAATTAAAATCAGAAGGGGAGGCCTCAGTGCCCCTGTGCCTGTAGCACTGCCAGCACTTCTGTGCTCTCTGCCTTGTGCTGTGTTCTCCACACTGAACTGAAACGTACAGCTTGCAAGCACTTGGTGTAAGAGTGTTTTCCACTCACAAAATAGCTCTGATCAGAAAATCTGTCATTTTAGCAAATTTACATAACTCTGCCTGAGAGAGGGAATAGTGTTGTTTCAATTATTATTCACAGCCAGTGCCTGCAAGCTATATATTGCGCAGAATGCTGGTGTTCTTGGGCCCTATGTACACCTTCTACAAAGGGACCTATTATAGCCCCTAAACTTTGCTCTAAACACCAGTAATAAAGGAGGCAGATTCTCTGTTTCTCATACTTACATTTTAAATTAGATACAGACCACGTTCCAGGCATACCATATGCAGTGTGATAGAAGATACACTCAGTTTACAAGTGCCTAACATATTTATGATAGGTTATTTTAAAAAATACGTATATATATTTAAAACATACGTGCGGATGGTAAGAGGCACAGAATTGCAGACCTAAGGAGTAATATGAGAGGGTATTATAAGCAAGTACAATAACTATTTAGAAGATAAACCTAAGAGACACATAAACAGAAAACAAGAATCTAGCAAAAGATATTTGGTGCAAGGATACATGTAGGAGTAGCTGTGTAAGGTCTGAATGTAAAAATATGAGATTTTGCCTTCATGTACCAAGTTTACTTAAGGAATTTAACCACTTCTTTCTTGAAGTATATTGGTTATAGACTGGGACAGGCTGAAAATAAAAGATAGTACATGCTATGTAGAAATACATGTGACAGAAACAATTTTAAAATCTACTCCGAGAAGAGTCTGATTCCGCAATATTTCTATGGTACTATACAAAATATTTAATGGTAGGATTTATATAAAACATACTCTAGTTAATTAATACACATGATATATATGACATATAACCTCTAAAACATAGACAATCATGCATTTTAATAAAGTAATGTAGGCAAAGCAAAATATTTTAAAAATAAGTATGCACCAATTCCTCTTCAGAATAATATGTTATTGACACAGAGTAGTCTTTGTTCCAGGCTATAAAGTCATATTCAGTTTTGCCTTATCCTTGCTTTTGTGATGGACATCTTTATGTAGTGAAACATCTTTCTCGGTACCACCTGATGTTAGCTGAATTGTGAGGAATTCCTAGGTTAAAAAATAAGATTTATATTTTAGTTTTATAAAATAGCTTTTATAGTTTAGTCTTCATCTTTTCATGAGGCTTTTGTGTGCTAGAAAAAGCATTCTGGGCATCCTAAGATTCATATAAATGAGTAAGAGAACCTTGTTAAAAGCCAGGACAGCTTTGTGTTTCCTTCTGTTGTTTCTACAGGTTGACATTTACCTTTCTGAATAATGGAATAAAATGAAATTTTGAAAAGAAGGAAAAATGATGCCTGCAAAGGCAGGATATGTCACAGCACAGTCTTAAGTCACCTACTGTGCTTCCTGTCTGAATAAAGAAGTACTCTGCAGGCTTTGTCCCAGCTACATTAAAGGAAATGCCTGTGTCACCACTGTGGTAACAGCTGGATAGCAGCGGGAAATTATTTAACTGAACAGTAAATACAAGGTTTTCAAGAGTGTAGTACATTATCCAGCAAATAAATAGCTAGAAAAATATCAGTGGTAATTGGATCTCCTAAAATTGTATTTTTTCTTGTTTTTTTTTTAAATAAACACTACAGACATCCATTGGGAGAGCTGGAAATGTACAAAAGCAGAAGAAATAAAACATCCAACAGCTCATTTCCTTTGTATTAACCTGCTCCATGGAATTTATGTGACAGGGCATAACTTTATTATCTGCTATGAGGAATTGAGTGCTTTACTTTTTCTGCACAGACAATTAATAATGACTTTTTGGAATAAAATATCTTTTATTATTTGGCTTTTGTATTATGTCCATGTAAGAACTAATTGTTCTAAATTCCCTTTTTTAAAAAAACAAAAACATCAGTAATTGTTTCGTGATTGCTCTTGTTCTTTTTCTCTAGACATTTCCTAAATTCTCACATGGAAGAAATAAAGATATCAAGAAGACATGCTTCCACATTATTCAGATGATTTCGATTTGGTAAATGCTCTTTAGGCAAGTAAAAATTCTAAACATTAGCTAATACCAGCTGTTTCCATTCATCTGGACAACCGAAATGAGAAACATTCTCAGACAGTGATTGTCAAACACATCATGCAACTTTTGGGCTTTTTCATAGCTAAGCTCAGTGTCACTGCATCATCCTGAGCTATAAAATGTCCCAGATTTAATTAAGATCAGTGGATGTGGAGGATCACACTGTTTTGGAAAGCTTTGCTTGTTTTCAGCTCACAGAAATCAGTGTTGTTTCAGTCAGAGTTGTTTGTTTTTCTTACCACTTGCCAACACAGGCAAGAGCCAACTGTAGATTTAGATTCCATTTCCAAACCTGATTGACCTGCAAGTCTTCTGGTCAAGGCTTAACTTGTTGGTTCTGTGTATGTTTGTGCAACCTGCTGGTGAATAATGAAAGGCAGAAGACTAATTAAACTCTTCTGCATAATGCCTATGAAGAAGGGGCTTTGCTAAAAATGGTGCTGTGAGCAATGCCTGGAGTAATGTGATTGGAACAGCATTCGGTAGGCAGCAGATCAGTTATTTGCTTGACAATATGTTTCACTACTTCAGTGTGTATTTCTCTCTCATCAGAGCATATAGCGCTAAAGAATACGGTTTAGTTTTTTCTGATTAGCATTGACAAGGAAAGACAAAAAGACCCCCCCAAAATCTGTTTCAGCAGCAGCTTTGAGCAATGGAGAAACCTACAACAACAGGGAAAAGGATAGTTATTTCTTTAATGACAGTGTCACCGAATGGCAAAATGTTAGTGCAGAAGTGGAGATCTGTGAGACACTTACTGCTGGGATTCATTTGAAGAATGAAGACAAACTGATCTAATGGGTTTTTCTCCCAGCTTGTGCTGGAACTATTGCATGAACAATTCCTGCTTGCCTGCTCCGAAGAATGATGGCACAATAAAAAACTAATAAATTAATTAGGCGACATTTTGTCTTTCAGTACATACACCTTCCTTGAAAATGCCACATCAAGGTCAATTACTGGAATTTCAAGAGTATGTCAGGTGTGAAAATAACAAAAAAAAATTCTATGAATTTTGCATATTTTGCAAGCTTAGCAGTGACAGTATCACTGGCAGTGTAATTTGGAGTCTTGTAGCACTTTCTAAATCCATTAGTGCAGAAAGGCAGAGTACAACTTGCAAAGCAGATACTCCTGGGCTCACAGCTCATCATTCAGTCATTGATCTAATAGCTGGATATTCTTCAGGATGGGGCTCTGTATCATTACGCCTCTTGGATTACACACATATCCCACAAAAAAATGGGATGACTTACTGCGTTCTGCTGCCAAAATCCCTTTGAGAGCTTCAGCCTGTAACGAATCTGTGGTCACACACACAAAGAGTTTGTTGTATCAGCTGCCTAGCAGTGTCTGTCCAGTGTTGGGAGAGCCAGGCAGCCCATGCTGGTGTCCCAGCAGCTGTGCAGCCTGTGCTTGCAGTTTGTCCTTCTGCCCCTCTCCGCTGGCCTGTGTGCAGAGAAGCTCCAGGTGGCTGGAGCTTCTGGGGAGGGTTGGCTGAGTGCTGGTGATGCAGGAAGTGTAGGAAGCTGATGTTTGCAAACAGTCACCACTTATCAGTGGGTGGGTGTGGAGGGCTGTGAGCCCTTGGCACAAGAGCCCTCTGCGCTCCCTTAGAGGAGAGAGGCCTAAGTGTAAAAAGACTACCAGAGATAAGCAACCTTCCTCGGATCATGGTGACAAAGTGAACCACCCCCAGCATGCCTTGTTTCTATGTGGTGATAGCCTGTACCCAGTTGGCTAGCTGGTTTCTACTCCACCCCCTGCCTTTCCCATAAAAAGCCCCTGTTTCTGCCTCAGTTAGGGAGTCTTTGTCTCTGCCTTTCCCTCCACAGGGGCTGCTGGACAATAAAAGCTACCTCTGTGGAGTTACCAAATGAGGCTCCTGTCTCTCTGTTCCCGAGTTCGCCTTGGGTGATTTCACAAAGCTGAATCACAAGAGCTGGAATCACTTGTAGCAGAGAAGTTGCTACACTTGCTGAAATCCCGTGCTGCCCAGGGAGGCCTGCCATCGCCCCTGGAGGAGTTGCTCTTTGCAGGATGCTCTCTCTAGGAAGGTTGTGGCATACCGGTGCTGACCAGCATCGGACCCCCTGTGATAGGTGGGCAGTATCTGCAGTTTGCCAGAGCTATTGGTGTGGCTGTTAGTGAAGTTGGCAGGCACTTATCCCATGGCATAGTTGCCTTGTGCTGGTTTATTGTAAGGGGTTAACGGTATTAGTGCATTGAGAGAATGTGAAGGTTTGAAGATAAAACCTGAATTTGGTAAATCAAACTCTTACCAACACGGTCCACACCCTTGTTTGAGTTGTGTACCCCACATACCAAGTATGTTAAAATTAAAGTGTGCCTGTGGCTAATGGTAACCAAGTCAGAGAAATTCTGAACCCCTACCTAAACTTGGGGTTTGCAGATACTGTTAGGAGTCAAAGAAGCTATTTCTGAAACTCTCAGTCGTGATTCCTCATTCTTGACCCCAGCCTGGAAAGCCGTCTGGGGCACCTTGTCTGTTGCTCTCTGTTCTGCTGCTGCATCTCTTTCTGATCGTTTGAGTGAGTTCAAGGTCAGAAGGTACTTAATTAAATACACCTGCCTTTGACATGTGAAGAATTTTTTTTTTTTAGCTTCTACAGAAATATAAAGCATTTAATAAATTTACTCTGCTAAGATTTGGATGGTCATGTTGAGTTGCCCACATATATAATAATTCTCAGACATCATCAACAGGATGTGGGGAAAATTAATGACCAAAGTGATCAGTTAAAGGGACGTGTTTGTTAACCACAGCATTCCTCTTTGCTCCTCTCTGTCTCTTTTCTCCTATCGGGGCATAAATGTGGAAGCATGCAGGGAATAGGGAAGCATTGCCTTGAACTTGCCATTTTTGTACTTATTATATCAGACTTACATAGTGCCTGTGTGCCAGCACTAATATTCCAGCATGAAGGAATTATGAATAGAAAACCATGTATGTAGTCATATGTCACATGCTTGCTAAGTCCAAAGTCCTGGCTCTAGATAATTATTTCTTGCATTAATCAGTTCAAACAGAACTAAGATAAATCACTAGTTGCATTTCCTCTTCATTTGGCATTTATCTTAGCTTGTCTGCTCAGTGAATTGTGAAAGAAAGTAAACAGTTTGTCTCTGATTTGACACCACACTGAAGTGAACTGAAAAGTAGTTTCAGCAGTAGCATACTAAGACATCAAATGAAGATTTGGTTTTTACATGCTTAGATGCTAACTTTCCCATAGGGCATGTATTATCAAGTTCAGTACTGTTGCCATTATTTGATGGCTTTAGTTTTAATGAGATGGTATTTTATTGCATTGTCTGATCAGCAATGGATTTGGGAGTTACAGGAATGTTTGTCTTGCATAAGATTTCATTGCTGAAGTTGAAAAGGCTCATCATGTTTTTTCAGCTTTTCCTGTTTCTGTACTATAATTATGCCTCTATTTTTCTCAAACTTCCCTTCAGACTCCTCCACTCCCTTAATGAAAATGTAATGAGAATGATGTTTATCACCTGCTTGCAACAAAAAGAAGGAAAGAATGTGCTGTAATAGTAAATGCTGTGGATAAAGAGAAAGAGTGTCCCATTTTGGAAGAGAGAATTAGGTTTGATTTTCTGTGGACCAGCATACAAATGCATGGCTTTCCTATCAAATGACTGCATCTCTTCTTCCAATGGTAGTGAAAGCACTGGATATAATTCAAGGGAAAAGACAGCTTTCAGACGTCTGTTACTTATTAGTTATTTGATTTTCTATTGTCATATTCATGAGAAAATGTTCCTTGTCAAGGCGCCATTTTGTCATTTTTCCATATTTGATTTTCTTCTTTGCTGCACATCTGAAATCTTAGCTCTGGATTGCAAAGGTTTTTTCACTCCATTCATTCATCTGGTATTAACGGTCCAATTGATTAGTTAATGAGATGAGTAGGAAATAAATTGCATTAATTTCTTAGGGATAATGTCAACAAACACAGTTTTCTGTGTGAACCTCTGTGACGCATGACCCATTGTTGACTGAACAGTTTGTGTCAAAGAACTATGTGCTAAGTCCAGCTTATGTTTATCTGGCTCAAACAGGTTGTAACTGACTGAAATTTTTAACATGATTGTGTAAAGAAAATTTCAAGGATACTGTACTTTTGGTATGATCTGATTTTTTCAGTTTTATTTTATCTCATATTTTTTGATGGAAAGGTTTTCAGGAGGCGATCTAATTCAACCTCCTGCAGGGATGGGAGCCTTTCAATTTAAACTTTTACCATAGTTTTTGATTTAGACATCAAAACCTGAAAGTGGGTGTCTGCAAAACCACTTTGTGACCTCTGAAAACAATCTGCTTCATCTGGAGAAGTATCAAACCTCAACAGAGCAAGGGCCCTTGTGAAAATCACTGCTAATGAATGTATTAATAATGTGGTATTACAAGGACTTAGAAGATTAAATATTCATGTTCACATTGCAGTGTTAAGGTGCAAACCTCTTATTGTGCCAAAGATTCTTAAATAAATGATCTGGCTTTGGTCTGCTGTGGAATAAGTTTAGATGGATGTGACTCAGTACAGCTGTTTATTTCTTATAGGCTCCACATCACCATTGTGCTACATCACTAAGTATGTTATAGATAGTGGGTCATTCTTTTCTGAACGAAGAGCAAGTGGTATGTGGAATTGCATCCTAAGTTATTGAGTACTGTTGTTGATTACTGAATAATCATTATCCGTTTTTTCTATTCAATCAAAGTGAGTTTGTTACTATTTCATTACTTTCTGTATACTATAGTTACTTGTAATAACTAGAAGCTTTGAATCAAACTGGGACCTTAGTAGGTGCTAGACAACAAAGTGAGAAGCA
>NW_024581636.1:0-27558 GCF_017639235.1 Corvus kubaryi
GGCTAAGATGACACCCAGGGAAGGAAGACTATAAATCTAGGACAAAACGTGTTTATTATTTTAAAGGAAAATATAATTTTATTTAAACCACACAAGCAGAGAAGGCTGACTGACAAGAACAATCATTAATTACAAAACAGACGCTCCTGTGGTTCTACAGTTTGCATGGCTTTTTTAGTGTTTTTTTTTTTTCCTTTTAAAACTTTAACACTGGCAAGTATTTTTCTGATAGTTTTGAAAACAGAAAATAGCACAGCACATGGTAACATGCAGAGAAAAGCTTCAGAGCAAAACAAAATTATAAGGTCTCTATTCATGCCGAACTTATGGAGCTCACACACTGTTTGACTTTTGGGTAATCAAGTTCTGACATGAGCTCTCCAAAAGCCAAGACACGCCTGGCACAGAGGGGTCAGTCTGGAACTGCTGTCAGACCCATTCTTGCTGCCCACACTCTGACCTGTCCAGATCTCCTATCACACAGTTATGGCAAATGCATCTTAAAGGGAAAAAGTAGGTAGCACATTTGTCAAGACTAAATTATTCATATTGGAGTCCTGAGATAATAATGAATTTTAACCACACAAAATAAGCACTTTGAGGATTTAGAAGAAAAGTCAGGTCAGTAATTGTTAAACACTGTTTTCCTTATACAGGCATTTATTCCATGATACTGTATCAAAAGTAGTACATTAACATGACAAGCTGGATACAATGTACCTAGACTGTCAACAGCTTTCACATGCAGTTACTCCCCTAACTGCTACGAAGTGCACAGCTAAGCACATACAAAAACACTTTTAACACAGAAACCAGCTTTTCAAGAAACAGCACTTATTGCACAACAGTGTGTGCAGGCACAGAAATTGGTTTTTGTTAAGTACAGTTCATAATCTTCCCATCACACAGGCTCAGACTTTGTCATTTTAATCCTTCAGAAAAATGCTGCAGTTTCTGCTAGAGCTTAAAATTCCCAAGTTCTTAATTCTAAATCTTAGCCATAAAAACTGTCTTAAGTTCCTCTGACATTATTTGAAATGCATACACTCCCCAAGTCCCATCAAGAGTTTATTTTTCTATCAGAACAGGGTGACAAGCACACTTCAAAAAATTCTGGGCAGCCCCATCTGACTGCAGAGAAGGTGGACCAAAACAAAAGGGAGGGGGATCAGAAATTTCAAGTGACTGAAAATTGGTTTACGCAGCAGCTGTGGCTGCAGTTGAGAGCCAGAAGGCAGTGACTGTATCAGATGCCTGAGGGAAGAAAATGGAATTAGATTTTTTCAAGCCAAGGAAGAAAAATGAAAAGAGGAAGGAAGGTCAGAGATTAACAGAAGCAAGGTGGAGTAGAAGAAGTAGAAATAGGTAGACAAACCAGACTGATAAGGAACCCAAGAGGATACAGAAAATCAAGAACAGAAACTATCAAGACTGATGGGTCCCTCCCCCCCACTCCAGCATGCCACTTAAAAAAGCAAATATCAAGCATTTCTTGTTCTTTCTTTTTTGTTTTAAATAAGCCATTTAAGAAGTACTTAAGCACTCAGATGAAGCTGACAACAGAATGGCCCCTAAGAGATTAAATAGTTTCTAAAGTAAAGCTTGGACACACTAAATCAAATTAGACCTAGGCCAACATGAATATGATATAGTAGGAACTTAAATGAAGAGTATAAATTTACACATATGGAGATACAGGTTTAAAGGGAGCACAGTGAACAGTTACAACTAAAAATCTTCAATTATAAGCTTTTTCTACAATGCAGGATAATTATAACATTCCTAAGTCTGGCAATTCTTTATGTCCCAATTCTTGAGAGAAATAAGGAATAAACTCTTACTCATGTCTTTATTTTTATGAAATCAGCTAGGATTATACTATCATGAACCCTAGCAGTGCAGTTGTTAAATGTTGTGAAGTGTATGAATGCTGGACACACTTAGTGGCGCCAATACAACAAAAAGGGAGGGAAGAAATCAACTAGCCATTGAACCAAGAATATTTTATGTACAGAAATCCAGAACAAATGCCAAACCATGCATTTTTGCACATTCAATATAACAGAAGTGCGGTTGGAAGACAAATACAAGCCATGCAAAAAGTACATAACTGTTTTTCAAATAAATACAAGCATGTTTTTATAACAATTGTTTTGTTTAATGTAATTGAAATAATTTTACTGAAAAGAAAGCTACTCAGTCACACCTTTTCAGTTTTCTCCTCCTCTTTCTCCTTTTCTTTCTCCTTTTCCTCAGTCTTTTCAGATGATAAGACGACCATTGTAAGTTTTCTGACAATTTGTTTAGCTTCCACTATCTCTCGCTTGTGCTCCTCAATGATGGTATTATCCCCTGGTAGAAGCTGAAAAAACAGAACATTATATCTGAAAATTGAAGTGACCAACTGCTACTGTGGATCACCAGAGCCTGGAGAAGAACTTTGTCCTTTCTTGTTACTAATCAGACAATCTTTCAGGGAATCAGTTCCTTTTCCTTGCTACCACCATCCCCAACAGGGAATTACACTAATAACAGACTACTCTGAAATCAAGGACTCATGAGAAATAATATCACTCTACTTCTTCACAATCATTCATTGTCTGAGCCCCCTTGCCCTCTCATTTACCATTCACCTTTAGCTTTATGGTGACAATTACACACATACTCCATGGTAACATTAACACAACTCAGTGCCCTTAATCCAAATGAATATTCAAAATATTGCTCATCTAACAGGAAGAAAAATTTAATCACCATGGAAAAACAGCTAATCTACTTAGCCACACATTTTGATTGCACCTTTATTTTAAAGAAGTACCATTTAAAGCTTAGCAAATTTTTTATTTATGAGCAATGTGGATTAAACACATGTAACATCTGTTCTTTAAAAACCATCTTAGATAAAAGATAAAAGTACCTAGTATGAAAAAACCTCAGCATAGTCTTGTACTTGAGAATAATCAGGGTGAGGAATATAAAGCTACACTCAGAAATTAAGGGTTTTTTTCTGACAAACTTCAGTTTAGCTCCTGAAACCAAGATCACACTTTCCCTGCAAGTAAGTAATCAAAACTTATTGCAGTCATGACCTCTTTGATACAGTCATCTTTTCTTCTACTGTTTTTAATAAGATAAAATTTTTATTGGTTTTTCTTTGCCCAAACTGATTATAGAAGGAGGAAAGAATTCCTCCATTTCACAGAAATTTGGGGAAGAACAAATCCCACTTGGAAAGGTAAAAGTTTTAAGGATCTGCATTTTTTGAAAACACAGGAAACCTACTAAACTTCACCAAGAAGCACCTAGAGTGGAATTTCAATGGGTAAATTGCATCTCCAAGATGCCATACATTCTATGTGGCTGTGTGTATACACACACTAATTGAGAACAGTTTTTACAGGCTTGGAAGGGCAGGGAGAGCAGAGGTGGGGAGAACATTCTTAATATGAGCGATAATCCTGGCAGTGCTCTTGTATGGGAGCCACACTACGAACACCCCTTCAGACTCAACACCTACACGCTAATTATTTTACAGAAATTTTCATAGCAAGTTAAATTAAGCCTGAACTGAAAAGAGATTTAAAAAAATATATACCATTCCAAATATGCAAAAGACAGAGACTGGCAGAGAGATTCTGGAATGAGACTGAGAATCACCATCACGCAGGTGAAGAGTGCAAATGACTGCAGGGACCCTCGAGCCGTGAGACTGACAGAAAACACGCCCATACCAGCACAAGCCTGAGCTGAGATTGCACAGGCAACTGTAACCCCAAGTGTCAGGATGTTTCGTAAGCTTACAAACTTTCTTTAAAAAACAAGCATTATCATCACACATTCCTCAGTCCACACCAATTATCTGAGACATGCACTCCTACTCTTGCTCCACCCAGCACATTTTCAGCCAAAATACTCCTATGAAGCCAGAGACAGTTACTGACGAGTCAATATTGATGAGATTGTCACTAAGGCTATGAAATGCCACACGAATTAATGGCAGGACTAGCTTCCAAACCTTCCACAGATATAACTAGAACTCTTTCCTTGATTTCAGTGGAAGAGCTGAGTCTTAAAATTTCTTAAGCCTACCCATGGATATTCTGAAATTAAAAATTCTTGTATAATGTAAAATTAATCTGATAACTACAACATTCTATTAACCATTCATCAAACTGGAATGTTGGTTGGTTGATAAGACTGTCAGACTGCAGAGAATAAGTCTCTGACTGTATCTGAACATGTAAGTCCACATCCTTCCTTCAGCCTAACAAATGGTCAGAATTCTTGTAGAGAATGAGAGGCCTACTCAGGAACATGCAAGCATTTTAAAAAAATAACCCTACTATTAAACTAAAAGAATGTTTGGAGCTAATTGTCCTACCACTTTTCTCCAAAACTGAGCTTGTAAAGCAAAACTCAAAAGGTCTAGCTCTTAAGGAAGGTTACTTGGGTATTTACCTCCAACTTCCTACTCCGCCAGAAGATAAACAATCTGGAGGACGTTACACAGATAATTCAAATAAAGTTTATCAGCATTCATATTTCAATGTGTGCTTATTTGAATACATGGCATTAAGAAAGCACTGAAAATTTTAAATCATTAAATATTGTACACCTACAGGTATTACACAGAATATCATGAATCTGAAAATTTAGAAATAGGGTAAAGCATCTGATTTTCTTTTTTTCAAATGTCCTTAGCTTTGGCATCTAGCAGAGTAGTACTGTCACTTACATGAACATAAAGATCTTCCAAATCTATGAGATTATGTTGCAAAAGGACAGCAGCAACTCTGTATAAGGAGGAAGGGGTCTCACCACTTGGATCCTAAAATGGACAACATTGGAAATTTAAGAAAAAAGCAATCAGACCACAGCAGAAGGTTACGGAACAGGAACCACTCAATTCCTGTTCAAATTAAATATATTAACCCACAGTTCTCCCTGTTATCATGTTATTTAACTGCTATTACTCCCAAGTCACTAGATTTAACTGCAATACACATTCAGTATTTTCAGAAACAAAAACTTTAAACTGTCTTCACACCCTACGGCGCTTGTATGCAATTCCTAGCTATATATTTTAAAAACCCCCCTTGAGTATAATATCTAATATCAACCATGACTCTCCTGCAAACATGTTCCTCACTCCTGGGGATAAGTCTTGTTTATAATGTACAGTCTCTTTGTTCATGCCAGTCCTTACATGACTCTACAAGGTCAAGTAGAAGGTACCAAGATTATTTTCAGCTCTTTTAAGAGAACACTAAGCATTCTCCTGCAAAATACAGTAAGAGACTCCCACTCAAATAATGAAATTATTGCTTTTAATACCAGAATTTTACAACTTAAAAATTAATTTATATGGACAAAAAACCCCAAAAACAAAACCAAAAACCAAACCAACAAAAACCTGCAGAAAATGTTATTACCAACTGCAGTTCAACCACCAACCATGAAACCCAAAAATTAAGAACAGAAATACATTACCTGATAAAATTTGAATTTGAACCCAAGGATATGGCATAGAGTTTGAGGTTCACACATGTACATGTAAGACTCTATCAGTGGTACGAAGAAATCATCATACTCAGGCCTGCACTCATAGACTTCTAGGATAATATCCAAAACTCTGTTAGGATCAAGATTGAAACATCCTAGTGGAGAAGGATAGAGCAGAAAAGTTTAACATTGCTAATTTTCATCTTCATTCTGTTTCTAGAACACAAATGCATTAACTTTAAAAATTTATTCTTTTCAGTTAAACTTGAGCCTGATTTATCAATAGCAAAATAATCTGGATAAATACAGCACCAATCATTTTGACTTGCTGAATACTGAACTAGGCAAAAATACTAAAAAGGACTTCCAACCCAGATTACAGCAAAAGTAGAAATTAACACCTAAAAGGGAACATTTAATAATTAATAACCTGACCTCCCCACAGGGCCAGCAAAAGGCAAGGGCTGCTGCTTCTTCCCTTGTGCTGCCACATATATTCATTCAGTCACACAAATCAGCCAGCTAGTAATTATTTTACACCCCAAAAACTGTTCCGGTTTGAGCTAGACCCTGATCCTCCTGTCGGTACTGCCCTGTCAATTCAGCATTATTGCCAGCAGAAGAGAGAACAGTTTCTTTATTTGAAGGGGAGCAGGAGCAAAGATACAGATCAGGTCAGTTAATGCTGAAATCATACCTGTATTTTACTATATAAACTTTTCCACCAGAATTCCAGGAGACATACTTGAAGCAGAAATACTACTTTTATTCAAAAAATCCACACCTAGATATTTTCTTCATTGTGCCATGACATGTTTTATCCAGGCACATTCACTATGCAGATATATAACTGCATCAGTCTTTCCTTCCCAAAAGCCATTTCCGTTAACACTAGAACCTACTGCAATTTAAAAGAATTGACACATTGTAGGAAGTCTATTTGCAATTCCTAAAATTCCAGAAATAAAAATGTTTTATCACAAAATTCCTCAAATTGAGAGTATTTTTTCACTGTAATAACTAGCAAAACCATCCTATTTTCTTCATCCCTCCCAAAGTAAGTATTATTGTTACACGCATTTGACACTCAGGCAAAACACTTTGATAAATGAAAAATTATTTTTTGTATAAAATGGCAGTATAGCCTTTTGCCCATTACTGCACTGGCACCATATGAGACAGGCACTGGTGCAAACATCAATATATTGTACAGAACTCATTATTCAAAAAGAAAGTGTAAAACAAGGGTAATTACAGATATTTCCTGTTTTTAACATTTTGCACTTTGTGAGATTCTCATCATGACAACTTAAAAACATGGAAAAATCACTAAAAGAACTAGATAAAAGAAGAACATTTACTACTTCTCATTGGTCTTCACAAGGAATCACTCATTCAACATCTTCAAGAACAAAAGAATGCTCACTCATTGAACTGATACATTCAGTAGCAAAAAGCATTACTTTGTTATGCTCCAGTCTGCCTGCTGAGACGACAAGCACATCTTCAAAAGATGTCAAAAATCACAGCATGCATATCTGAGGCTACACCATAAATTCAGTATCTAGGGTTAAGTATGCCTACACAACATTCCCAAAATTAATTTTTCCACAGAAACAGGAATTTCAAGACCCTATAATTCTATCCAAGGTGATCTACTCTCTGTAGTCGTAAGGTCATATAGGAAAACCAATGCCCATATTCTTTCAATAAATTCCTTACCTATTAAAGATTTGATATTTTCAAGGATTAAATCACTAGTGATATTTCCAGATAAGTCTTGACCCAGTTCCGCAATGAGCTTTGCATAACCTTCATTCTCCTCTCTTAGCAAATTAAACTTCTGTTGCTTATAACTGCAAATGAACAGAAATTAAATACTGTTGTGTAACATGCATCCAGTGAAGCTTATTTATGCTCTTAGCAATTTGCTATACTAAAAAATGCTAATTTTGAAGATATTTTTAACAACTTGTCACTTACCTGAGCTATTGCAAAAACTATTAAATGCAGTAAATGAATACCTGCAGGGTAGCAAGCACTCTCCAAACAAATCCAGCTCTTCTTTCATTTCAAATGCAGACCATCAAAAAGATTAGACTTACACTTAACAGGAAAGCTTGTTCTACACACTACTCTGGAGAACTGCTCTGTGGCAGTCCGTCCTTAACCTATTCTTGTTTCAAGTGATGTTCTTTGAGACTGAAACACTGGATGCAGAGACAGAAACCAAACATACACCAAAAAAGGATAACCTATGTTGCCCAAACTAAAATAACGATATTTGCCTAGTTATGAAAACAAAACCTATTCTTAACTGATGCAAGAGCAATAATTAATTTTCTTATACTTTGTAAATTCACATGTCACAAATAAATACTAATTAATCTGCATATATGGAATCCCTGTAGCAATAGCCATATCTAACATGGGAAAGATTGCATACTTCTCAACAGTCTGAAAACTAAAGGCTAACAAAATTCTTTTGTCAATGGCAAGTTAAAGTGCAACAAAACATATCTCCCAAAGAAAACTGAGTATCTTCAAAGAAACACTGCACTTGGTAGAAAACATTGTTACCAGACTAATCATCATTGTCCCTCCCCACCCACTCCCCAAACAACCCTTGCCCCAAAACTTACAATAGTTTTGTCTTTATTTTAACAGATTTTTGATTGAACTGTTGAGACTGCTTGATAAGTCCCAGTGACTCCAGTGTCTCTGGATCTAAACGCTCCTTTAGGACAGTGTCAGATACAAGATACTAAAAAACACCAAAAACATACACCAAATTTGTCAATTACAAAGACCTAGAAACCACACAATTACTTTATGTTACATGTGCATTCTGACTAAAACAGGAAAAAGTTTACATTTTGCTTCAAACACAGAAGCAGACAAAACTGAGACACTATTAACTGAAACTAGAATTTTACAGTGGTAAATTTTATATACAAGAGCACCTTGAAGAAACAAGCCTTAGTCTAATTGCTGGTTACCAAGTATACATTGCATAGCACCCAGGGACATTACTACCAAGAACTGCGTATTTACAAAGCATATTCTCATATTCTGAGAAAGAAGTCTTGTTTTCATATTCAGAACTTTCCTACAAATCAAGCTTATTCCATGCATTTGTGAATGCTACTTCTAAAGACAAGAGGAGGTTGCATAAAGAAGTGCACCTCAAAGCATGCTTCAGAGGCAAAGTTTCAGTTGAACTTGCAGGCAGAAAATTTTAAGTTACCTCAAAACTCTTTAAAGATCTCAAAGGAGAGCTGTACTATATTCTTCTATCACAACACTTTGGAGATGAATTTTTTAATATTTGGGCATTTGGAAAACACTCTTATAGTCTTTTCCAGAGGAAAAAAAAGAAAAATCAAGCTTCAACACTCTTATTTTTCTTGTCATGTTTTGACATGCAATTTTGTCAAAAGACTTCCTAGGTGCAACTTACCAAACAGGCCAATACTAGTTGTGTAAAATGATCCCTCTTATTTTTTTCTTCTAAACAACTTGTTTCAATATCTACAAAAGAAGATGGGGAAAAGAACATTACTTGATAATTTGAGAGTTTCTTCTTTTAGTAACTATTCTGATAATTGCTAATGATAACACAAAGCAAAGCAACTTATTGATAACATAGTAGCTTCTTGCCACTTCCCACCCACTCATTCCCCATGTGGTTTGTGTAATATTTTGACAACAATTCTCACACATCCACAAGTCTCATGAAAAGGTAAAACAGAAACCAGAGGAATGCTGCAGTAATTTTTCTTGCCCTTCTCTTTGTTGCAATAATACTTATGGCAAGCATCAAAGATCAATAATAAGCACAAAACCAGAAATATGAACTGCTGAAGAGAACTGCATGATCCTGGCCTTAAGGTAATGTTCTAATCTCTTTCCCTGTGGTGTCAGAGAACTACCATTTACTGTCTGTCTGCAGTCTTTTACCAGCTATGGTTCTGTATTACCATTAATTTCTTCTGTATTGTCAACTACTGAAAGCAATTCGCTCCTATGAGAAGACAGGCTATGGAACACTGGCCAGGGAAGCAAAACTTCTAAAGCAGTTTTAAAAAAGCACATCATTACAGGAAGTGAGCAGCTGCAAAAGGAGTAGAAAACTCCATAAAAGAATGCAAGGCAGATATTACAATAAACAAACAAACAAAAAACCCACCACACATATCCACATTAAAATCAGACCCATAGAGAAAACACCAGCAACAAAAATATGAGAAAGAAGACCCTAAAGAGACTGAAAACCAGTGATGCAGCAGGGTAGAAGTGGAGGCAACAGACCAGCCAGATCAGCCTGGACCTTAGCAACCAAGACTCTCAGCCAAAGAACAAGCTACAGTAAAAAATTTGTCCAGGGAATGTGGATGAGTGGAAAACCCAAAATTCTCATATATCGAAACACATAAGGAATTGGAGAAAAAAATCCTGATAGCAGCAAATACTGATTAGAGTAAAAACGGGTTAGAGAAAACAAGCAAGAAATTGTCAAATGTCCTTCGTCCCAAAGTTTGAAACCTAGCTCCTTAGCCATACTATTCTTTGCTATTAGCGAAAGGATGGCATTTGGCTACACACTAATTTAAAGGAAAGGGGGAAAAGAAAAATAAACAGAAAAAGGAAGACAGATACACTAGTTTCAGTTATTTAAGTAGTGCAAGAAGCAGCTAATTCAAGTGTTCTAATGCAGATTAAAAAAGAAAAGGACATCAGTGTAATAATTTTTACGTAATGTAAAAACATTACGAAAACTAGTTATTACAAAATGATGATACAAGGACACAGAATTAAACAGTATGAAAAAAACAAAGTGAAAATTTATCATTCAGATGTATAAAACCAAAGCTGCACGTGCAAACTTAATGAGGTGCCTCTCTTCACAGGCAACCACAGCACAGCACATGCCTCACTCCTTCCACACAAGAACACACAGGATCTGTGGTGACCACACCAGCAAAAGAACTTTCTGAAATTTGTTGAAAAACACAGACTTGGAGCAAGACAAAAACTGCAAGCAGTTAAAGCAGGAAAAACATGAGAGAACAGCTTTAGATCAACATTACAACATAAAAATCCAGAAGTTATCACCAGAAAAAGACGCGCACATCTGCTCAGCTGGCAGAGAGTGACTTGATGCCACTCGCCTTTAGATTTCTGGACAATTAGCATAAGCTCCATTTCACTAACAGTGACTGCACAGACAAAAATATTTATAGAACACATTCTGAGGAGAAAGGATCTACCTACCAGTAAGTCAACTTTTATTTAAAATATTTAAGAATGATAACATCACTAAGTCACTGATTCCATTAGCTAACATCCAACATTCTTACAAGCTAGCTCCTTTAACTATTCTTGGCAGATCAACTTCCACTGCCTTTAATAGGCAAACTTCTGGAAACTATAACAGAACAAAGCAGAATGAAAAGACATTAACAAGTGAGGTACAGATACACTGAGGAAGAGTCAACACATGCTTTGTAAGGAGAAGTCATGCTTTACAGATTTAATGAAATTTCTTCAAGAAGCAGATACACAAAACATTAATTTCTCCAAATCTATTGCAATGCTGAAAGGAAGGGAACCCAACTTACCTAATATGCAGAATACATCAGCAAGGATAGAAGGCATGTCTTCTCGGAATTCCTAAGAAACAAAAATATCCCATTTAATGAATACAGAAATTCCAATATGCATGCTTAGAAAATTTTTGCATTGTATAAAACAACACTTCATCATAAAGTTCCAATTAATTAATAATACATATTATTTCTATTATTCATAATTCATATTAATAATGAATATGCTTAATTATTGACTAATATCTAATATAAGTGCTGTACTAATTATTGATATGTCATGAAACCCCATAACCTTGAAATGCAATTTAAGTGTAACTCGTGACCAGGGACAAAACCCCCTGGTTATTCCCTCCAACTCTTTAGCCCAAGGGAACACCCTGTGTGAGGAGCAGCAGCCCAGAGAGTGACCTGCAGTTCCTCAGGCACCAAACAGATTACTATTTCTTACAGCAACCATAGGTGCAACATTTCACACACCACCCCAATAGCAAGGTGCCCTACAGCCTTGCCTTCCCTCAACACCAATGCTCAAGTTCAAAAAACCTGAAACAGTTAAACTAGATTATTGCAACACATTTTTCCTTAATGTTCCATACAGCAACTTACCAAAAATAAGAAATCATTTCTAGAAGATTTTTAATGTATTTTTCCTAGTTTGCTTTTTTAAGAAACAGCGATATTTGGTGAGCTTGGAAGAGGAAATTACTCTTCTCCCTATTTTCTCTACTTATTCAAAGCATTTTAAGAAAAACCTTTCTCAAACAAAAAATAAGTCTAATGCATTATTTCAAAGGCCATCACAGAACTTGGACATCCCAACCGTAAAATGGCACACACACTGTCACATTGTTATAAAAACCAGTAGGTGGCATCACAGATGTGCTGCATGAGCAAGTGACATTTGTTTCTAGCATTTATTAAAAACTTCAGTCTTCACGTGCCCTTAAAAAATGGCTTAATTTTTAATTTATGCTGAAATGAACACATCTCTTCCTCACCATGAAAAATAGAGGGAAAAAATGAAACGCTGCCAGTCTACATATATATCAAGTACACACAAATGAAGAAAAAGAACTTGACAAGAATGACTTTTTAGACATGCAAAAGAAAAATCTCTTGAATATTCTCCTGCTTAGATTTCATATGGACTTTTATAAGAAAGATTTTAGTAAGTATGCAATTATTACAAATATATACTTACTATGACATCACCAAGAACATTAGAAGCTTGATCATGCTTTAAGTTTCCTCTGACAACGTGGTAAGCAAGCTCATACAAAGCCTGCTGGATATCTGTTGAAAGACAGGAGATGATTAAGGAACATATTAGATAATCCTTTATCTAACTGCTAAAGCAATGTTTACTTGCTGTCGACTTCAGACAATGGACAAGTAAAGGGGATATGTTTCCCTTACCAATAAAGGGGATTACTTTGTTATCACTGATAGATTAAAATCAATCATCAATATCTAAGATTTCATACAAGCATAAAGTGAGCGACAATTCACCTTCTCTAGAGAGTTCATGGAATAACAGTAAAATGGGAAGAAAAATTACCATCCTGCATACAGTAACTTGAGTGTTCACAGTTGGCTTAACAAAGAAACCTTTACCTTGTAATTCACACAAATATCATATTATACATACATAGAAAACATTCCAGTACTTTCCTAGTCATGTCTCATCAGATATGCTCTCAAAAACCATTTAGCTAGAAGAAAGTAAAATTTAATTGGAGAAAAAATGCTTGATTAGGATTATTTTTTATTTCATTTTTTATGGAAAGTCTCCTATAACTCAAGAATGCAACCTTACAAATGCTTGTAATAAGCTGAAGCACTAAACAGAGGTATTCCACTTGAGAAAAAGCTTGCAGTGTTAAACATGGTGGCTGAAAAACCAGCTGTGAAAAACATGTAAGGTTCTTAAGTAAGACACAAAAAATGTTGTGTTTTTACTCTATGAAAAATAACAAACTCCCATGCTTTCACCGTGCACTTTTACCACATGGTTTGCTCAATAAACCATATTCACTAACAAGTTATACAGATCTTAATGCCTTAAACCAAGTACTCAATAACATGGTGACTACAAACCACTGTGGGTGAATTAAAACAATTTGTTTTTTAAATAGATAATCTCACATTTGCACACATTAGGGTTCATATATTTAACTTCTATTTTAACATCTAGTTGTATGCCGAGTTTGCAACGTGGAATTCCATTTTCTACAGCACAGAACAAATATTGGGCAATGCTGCCACAACTCACTGCAAAGAAATCTCTGGATGTCCGAAAGCAATCCTTGTGGTGGATGTTTGTATTTGTAGAATTCACCCTCAGCAGGCACTAATGGTCACCACACATGAATGATGACCACCATACATGAATGACACACATACATGCAAAGGTACCATAATCAACTGTTTCCAGGCTTTTTTTTAATTTAACTAAAATCAACCAACAACCACACAACTTACCTCTGAAACCCACATCATGGTTTTTGTTTTCACTGAGAGCACGACACAGCTGCACACTAAAATAAAACAAATATTTTAAAAAACCCCATTAGATATTGGCATACACACACAAATGTTTTGGGGTTCTTTTTTTGGTTGATGCTCTGGCTAAAACAGCTTTAGATTTGGGCAGTTTAAATGAATGACTACATTTTAATTTTTCCAAAGTAAACCCTAATTCAGAGAACTTAAACAGCAAAGAAACACAAGACTCCCAATAGATCTTATACACATATAAATATTCTTCCTAACATTACACCTCCTTGAGAAAAGTAAGAACATGAGGCAACGTGAAAGCATGGAAGTACTAGCAATAACCTACTGTCATTATCCAATAAGGAAATGCTTCTCACAGAATTACTATGACTATGGTAGTTTTCAAACTCTTGTCTGTAAAAAACTTTTACCATTAAACTATTTGCATTATTTCCTCATGCAATGTTTTACCAAGAGTAAGACAGAATTTTTCTTTATTCTAGTCCCTAAAAGAATCCACTCTAGGAAGCAAAAACCTGTCATGTTGCATTGTCACTGCTTGCTCCCAGGGCTCCCTCAACCAAACAGCCACATGCAAAAAGCACTCTAACTACTGTGCAGACTGTTACACAGCATAAAGTAATAGTTTTCTGTGTTATAAAATAAATGCTTAAAGAGCAGGCTTCCTCACTACACTGACAGCTCAGAAATGGACATACTTCCAAGACATAAGGATCTTCCCTCTTCTCTACCACTACTGTCACCCCAGTGTGAGGTTTCAAAAGCAGTTTCATATTTAAAAGTGACAGTATTTTTAAAAGGGTAGTTATTTACCTTTATTATAACAGACACCAGGGAATATTTCAAGAACTTTTGTCACATTTGCACATTTTCAACCAAAAGTTCACATATTTTTCAAAGTATCTTTCATGTGCAGAAAGTGAGGAAGGTATCAGAGCTATGCCTCATTCCTACATAAGATGGCAAGACTACAGTTTGCTGTGGGAGCCATTTTAAGCTGGTTCAAATAAGGCAGATATGTACAATTATTAGAGGCTTATCACAAAAAATAAACAGTAAAAAATAGTTCTGTAGCAATCCATTACTCATTCTATTTGCATCCTATATAGATTATCACTTCTCTAGCAGGACTAAACAGCTGTTCTAGCCATCAAAGGATTATAATTAGCAAATATAAGGTACACACACCCTTTGAAGACAACTGGAAACTACAGAGTTTCACACATAACATTATCAATAGAAACATAAAAGCTCAGCAAAAAGCAAAGGTGTGGCTGAGATGTCCCAAACGCTATAAGAGAATGCAATATTCTCGTTATTCTGGAAATAACCAGAATAGAGACAGCAAAACAGGGGAATATTTTATTTTTCATGAATGGTAAGTAAATATTTTTTTAAAGAATATATTTTTCCCCGGGCTCTCCCAAAAGAGTGTATAAATTCAATAAAAATCAATTTTCTGAAATTTTAATTACTCCTTCAGAGAAGGTACCCTATAAGCAGTCGTTTCTAAGTTCTGTATACAAATAACAGTAAAGTGAAACATCAGATTCCAAAAAAAACTATCTGAGCTACATGCTTTGACTCCTATGTCCTAAGATAATATCCTCAACAAGGTTACAAGAGCAACAACCCTGTCTGCTTGGACTGATGAGTTCATTTAAGTACATCTTGAAACCAGAGTTTCAACCTCTTCCCATTCCCTTTCCAGCAGTATCAAAATAGTATTAACAACTTCACATTACTTTAAGACACAAATCTGTTTGATCAATATAGTAAGAAACTCTAAGATGAATCTGCAAAACAACATGCTTAATATTTGCAATTAGAACCCCCTGAATTTTTAAATTGGAGAAAAACAAAAGAAGGCAAAAATATTTCTTTTTATGCTTCTATTCTTTTCTAGAGGCACTCTCTCAAAGGAAAACCACCTTTCCTGTAGGTGCTGCCAGGTAGCACAGCTGCACTGATTTAATGGTTTGTTGCTGCAGAAACGGAACACATTCACCAATACTTCCTCCCTTCTCAGTACACAGTTTTAGCCCTCCCATCAGTTACATCAGTACAACTGACAAACCTGGCAGAAAACTGGTCAAAACCCAAGTCTTCAGCCACATCTGCAAGTTGAAGCACTTACCAGGAGGCCATAGAGGCACCCTGGTGACTGAAGACAAGGCAGAAGCCCTCCTTTCCAGTAACAACAAGCTGAGAGATTAGCTCATCTAGTCTCAGCTGAGTGCATAAAATTAAAACAGTTGAACCTTCACAAGAAAAGAAATATCAATGCTGGTACAGTCTGGTAAGTGTTCATTTGACACTTATTACTCTGACCTGGTAGCTCATTGCTGCCAGCTTAGGATGGAGAACTTCCCTGCTCTACTAAAACCTACATCTCTTAATCTGAAAGTAAAACTGTGTAATGCATGTAGGATACAATTAAAAAATAGGATAACCTAGAAAGCAAAAATCTTTTTAAAAAAACCCACAGAATCACTTTTGAAAATCACGGTTTCAAAATTAAATTTATTTTGGACTATGATGGGATAGATTTGCTTAAAACACAAATTCTGAAGCAGTGTGAACAAGTTTGCATGGCAGAGGCAGCACCGGAACTGAGGCCTCCCAACTCATACAGCACGTCCTATAACCTCCATTTCACTCCCACACGTGGATTAAAGCAGTAATTATCACAAAGTGCATGTGCCTGCTAGTATTTAAGTATATGCATAATTCAACTGATGTAGGTAGTTCTTTAGTTGAGATAAAGTACAATCAATTGCATTTTGCAGTCAGGGTGGCACAACTACAACTAAACTCTTTTCCTGATTCTCAGCTCTTCACTTACATGAGCAATGTTACAGTGTTGAGTTGGAGTAACAAAGAAGCTGGAAGTGCCTGAAAGATCCAGTCTCAAAAATTTCACATTCACAGAATGTTAAGCTTCTTCAGTTTACCTTGAGGCTTAAAATATTGCATAAACTGCCAGGCAAGTACTTTATTAAAGCCCTCCATCCATGCTAAATGCTCCTTGATGTGTTGAATCTCTCACAAAACAAGGTAAGGTACCAGTTCCTATCTGTGTTATAAATGTCCATGTGGGCTACAGTCATAGACCAGCAACTTTTTGTGGAAAACACAACAATTTTCCTACAAGGACAGTACACACAAATTGGTCTACAGTAGTCATAAGTAGTCACCCTCAGACTTCATCTGTATACCAGTATCTGGCAGTAGCAAATAAATGAACATAATTTAGTAAACTGTACTTAGAGAATGATCTGAACAAAAAGTGACAGGTAAGATGACTACATCCTGACCAATGTAGTTTTGGCAGGTACACACACTTGAAACTACTACATTTACGTATTTGTATTAGATACTATTACACACCAGTAGCTTGATTAATTAAATTCAAAGCGTGTACAGTTTTGAACAATGTCTCTGAACAATGTCTTGGAAGCAAATGGTCACTGCTGCATTACTAATTAACATTACGACACTCTAAGACACACAAAATCCTTACCTTCTGACTTCTGGATAGTACTGTTAAATCATGACAAGTTGATCACATGATCAAAAATATCACACCATTAAAAAAAAAATAGAGTAATTATCTTAAGCATCCATTATTAATCCCAGTAGAAGTTGAAATGCCAAATTAAAACAAACTATCTACTTCTCTCAATATAGTTTCATATTCCCCCAAAACACAGAAATGTGCTTTCATTTAGATAACTACTAACTGCCAAAGTAGTATCTCAACTGATCTGGTCAGATCATGTAAGCCATTTAATGCTCCAGCAAGTAAGTATTTTTTTCCATAAGAACTAGTCTTTTCTACTAATTATGAAGGGGTTTTATCCCCTTAAAAAGCCTACAAAAACCTTAGAAATTTTTGTAAATCTTCTATTTGTTAGTAATGTCCATTCTGTTCGTCCACAGTATCCTTCCCCTTCCCACTTTTCTAACATCATTATAATGCGCTGTCTTAACTTTGAACCACAAAGCCCAAGAGTGAACTTAAGCCTAGAACTAATTTTTATTCTTGGGCATACTGGCATTAGATAAATAATTCAATAAAAATAAGTAGTGTCATTGCATTTTATTCCCTTTTTACTTTAACAACATTTCATGTGTTTCATTCTGAAATGATAGCATCCTAGCTCTGTTTTCCTCTAGTAAATCAGGAGATAGGAAGTTTTGGAAAAAGAAACACAAAGTTACGCACTGAAGACTCTCCCAATAAAGTCGGCTTCCTAAAAAGTTCTCTAAGTATTCCCTACAGGTATATACTCTAAATTCTATAAAATAAGTTCATGCATATTCCTCGGATTTATAAAGCTACCACTGCAAAACCAGACAACTGTTATCCAGACACAATTACACTTCTTTTAAAACATATGGCCTCATCTGCAAACTGCTCCTTAAGTCGTGCCTGGAACAGCATTTAAGCAGTATTCCAGATGAAGTCCAAGTACCACAAATACAGGAATTTAGCTAATCATTTTGTTTTATTGGTCCCACAGCAGATGAACACCTTCTTCCCATCAGAACTCAGCAGAAGTTCTGCTCTGAGGGGAGAAAAGAACCATAAAAGGTTTTATCATGGTCAAAAGCTGAGGTAACTTGCCTCTTAAAAAGCTCAGAGTGCTGAGAATTCAGTGTGAACAGTGCAGTTGCCATTATATGATCAGCTATGAAATGTCTGTCCTCGTGCAAACTCCACACAATCTCTCAACATGTTCAACTTGCATACTAACATGATAATGGTTCTAGCATAATTCAAACCAAAAATTACATGGCTATAAAGGGGGCCCCCTTCACTACAAAATGGAGGCTCTGGAGACAACAGTGTTTTGTGCAGGGATTCTCTACATTCTCTAATCTCCAACCCAGTGCCTTTTCCTTCATGCACAAGGAATATTCATTGCTAAGCTGCACAACCTTTCAAAAAACATGAACAGAAGAAAATACTAAAATGAGCGCTTATCAAAAGTGTTTCTCTAAGTGATCCCTTTAACACCCATATTTAAAACTGCAGGATTTTTTACTTACAACAAAAAACAGAAGCGCATGGAAGAATTAAAATAAGAGTGCATAAAAAACATATAGTTAATGCAGAGGACACCCCTGTCCAAACTAACAGAGTAACGTGAAATGGCCAAACTGGCGAATTACCTACCCCCTGAAGAGCTGTATTCCTGAAACACAGCATTTAGTGAACCTGCCACATTAAGATGGCTTAAAACAGAAACAGGCCCAGGATAGAAAGCTCCTGGCACACCTGGATTAATTTGGGAGGCTGCAACCGGACCCCTCCGCGCACAAAGGTTACTTTGTAGGATAGAACAAGCATGACTACCTGATCATATTTTGCCTAGGTCAAAGAATACGGGGCCAGTCCCCTCGGAATCGGTAAAAAGGTGGGAACAGGGGCTGAGGCCTTTGCCAGGAAGGTCAGTACCGTAGAGTCACCAACACAGGAACGCTTCAGGGTCCGTATTACGCCGGGGGCCGGCTGAAGATGAGACTGACCCCCAACAAATGTGGCCCAGAGGCTGGAAGGGGGCGCTCGGGGAGCCGGGAAAGCTGGGCCCCGCTACGGGGGCCGACTGTCGGCGGAGGGCGGCAGCACCCGCCGACGGTTGGGTGGCCCAGGCCCTCCTCCCGACCACGGTTTCGACCCTACACCCAGCAGCAAGGACGCAGCCCCGACCGACGTCCTCTCCGCCGTCCCCCGCCTCCCTCCCGCAGGCCGCAGCGCCCCATCCCTCCCCGCGGCGAGGCCCCACACTCACAACTCGCTCTTGCCGCCTTTCTCCCAGTTCTTTATCCACTCGGCCGGGAGCAGCGCCGCCATCTTCCCCGTGTAGCGCCGAGGGCCCGGATGGAGCAGCGGCGGCGCCGGGTCAGAGGGGACGGACGGGCCGCGAGAAACCGCGGGACGCGGCCGCGCCGTACGGGGAGGCGGCGGGGCGGACTGCGCCTGTGCGCGGGGGCCGCGGGGCGGTGCCACGGCCGCGCGTGTGCGTTAGAACCGCGGGGCGGGGTGGGGTGCGGTGCCTCGCGCGCGTGCGCGTTAAAGCCCCGGGGTGTGCGGGGCGCCGCGTGTGTGCGGTGTGTGCGCGTTAGAGCTGAGTGTGTGCGGTGTGTGCGCGTTAGAGCCGAGTGTGTGCCGCGCCGTGCGCGTTGGAGCCGAGTGTGTGCGGTGTGTGCGCTTTGGAGCCGAGTGTGTGCGATGTGCCGCGCCGTGCGCGTTGGAGCCGAGTGTGTGCGGTGGAACCGAGGTGTGGGGCGGGGTGTCCCGCGTGTCGCTTGTGTGCGTTCGTACCGCGAGGCGCTCCGTGCGCATGTGCGTTGCGGTCGTGGGGCGCGATGTGCTGCGCGTGTGCGTTGAGCACCGCCAGCCCCGAGTGTGGCGGGAGGTGTGAGATGTCTGCTCGCAAAAATGGCGAGAACGGTAAATCGTTTCGATAAATAAAGGGTTAAAAAAGGGTTTGTGAAAAATTACTGTGACACATCTGAATGGTCTCTCCGACATGAGCTCTTCGGACAAACTATTGTATGGATGTCGTCTTCCGAGTGTTACCCCTAATGCGTGTGCCTATATTACGTGTCACTCATCTCCATTAAGTTTCCGCAAGTTGTTCTGTGTTCACTGCAGTTGCTAATTGGGATATAAGGGTTAAAATACTCCATTTGGTCAGGCAGCACATGTTTTTAGTCTTTCCAGACATTCCTCTTCAAGTTTTTTTTTCACTTACGTTCTCTTCAGTCTCGTACGTGCTTCCTCCTCTACTGAAGTGTAAATTGTTTCACAAATACGACGAAACTTCAAAAAATGGGGAATTTGAATTAAAATCAGAAGGGGAGGCCTCAGTGCCCCTGTGCCTGTAGCACTGCCAGCACTTCTGTGCTCTCTGCCTTGTGCTGTGTTCTCCACACTGAACTGAAACGTACAGCTTGCAAGCACTTGGTGTAAGAGTGTTTTCCACTCACAAAATAGCTCTGATCAGAAAATCTGTCATTTTAGCAAATTTACATAACTCTGCCTGAGAGAGGGAATAGTGTTGTTTCAATTATTATTCACAGCCAGTGCCTGCAAGCTATATATTGCGCAGAATGCTGGTGTTCTTGGGCCCTATGTACACCTTCTACAAAGGGACCTATTATAGCCCCTAAACTTTGCTCTAAACACCAGTAATAAAGGAGGCAGATTCTCTGTTTCTCATACTTACATTTTAAATTAGATACAGACCACGTTCCAGGCATACCATATGCAGTGTGATAGAAGATACACTCAGTTTACAAGTGCCTAACATATTTATGATAGGTTATTTTAAAAAATACGTATATATATTTAAAACATACGTGCGGATGGTAAGAGGCACAGAATTGCAGACCTAAGGAGTAATATG
This sequence comes from Corvus kubaryi, assembly GCF_017639235.1. Taxonomy (NCBI): domain Eukaryota; kingdom Metazoa; phylum Chordata; class Aves; order Passeriformes; family Corvidae; genus Corvus; species Corvus kubaryi. The sequence goes on from NW_024581636.1 coordinate 21,047, forward strand.
AGAGGGTATTATAAGCAAGTACAATAACTATTTAGAAGATAAACCTAAGAGACACATAAACAGAAAACAAGAATCTAGCAAAAGATATTTGGTGCAAGGATACATGTAGGAGTAGCTGTGTAAGGTCTGAATGTAAAAATATGAGATTTTGCCTTCATGTACCAAGTTTACTTAAGGAATTTAACCACTTCTTTCTTGAAGTATATTGGTTATAGACTGGGACAGGCTGAAAATAAAAGATAGTACATGCTATGTAGAAATACATGTGACAGAAACAATTTTAAAATCTACTCCGAGAAGAGTCTGATTCCGCAATATTTCTATGGTACTATACAAAATATTTAATGGTAGGATTTATATAAAACATACTCTAGTTAATTAATACACATGATATATATGACATATAACCTCTAAAACATAGACAATCATGCATTTTAATAAAGTAATGTAGGCAAAGCAAAATATTTTAAAAATAAGTATGCACCAATTCCTCTTCAGAATAATATGTTATTGACACAGAGTAGTCTTTGTTCCAGGCTATAAAGTCATATTCAGTTTTGCCTTATCCTTGCTTTTGTGATGGACATCTTTATGTAGTGAAACATCTTTCTCGGTACCACCTGATGTTAGCTGAATTGTGAGGAATTCCTAGGTTAAAAAATAAGATTTATATTTTAGTTTTATAAAATAGCTTTTATAGTTTAGTCTTCATCTTTTCATGAGGCTTTTGTGTGCTAGAAAAAGCATTCTGGGCATCCTAAGATTCATATAAATGAGTAAGAGAACCTTGTTAAAAGCCAGGACAGCTTTGTGTTTCCTTCTGTTGTTTCTACAGGTTGACATTTACCTTTCTGAATAATGGAATAAAATGAAATTTTGAAAAGAAGGAAAAATGATGCCTGCAAAGGCAGGATATGTCACAGCACAGTCTTAAGTCACCTACTGTGCTTCCTGTCTGAATAAAGAAGTACTCTGCAGGCTTTGTCCCAGCTACATTAAAGGAAATGCCTGTGTCACCACTGTGGTAACAGCTGGATAGCAGCGGGAAATTATTTAACTGAACAGTAAATACAAGGTTTTCAAGAGTGTAGTACATTATCCAGCAAATAAATAGCTAGAAAAATATCAGTGGTAATTGGATCTCCTAAAATTGTATTTTTTCTTGTTTTTTTTTTTAAATAAACACTACAGACATCCATTGGGAGAGCTGGAAATGTACAAAAGCAGAAGAAATAAAACATCCAACAGCTCATTTCCTTTGTATTAACCTGCTCCATGGAATTTATGTGACAGGGCATAACTTTATTATCTGCTATGAGGAATTGAGTGCTTTACTTTTTCTGCACAGACAATTAATAATGACTTTTTGGAATAAAATATCTTTTATTATTTGGCTTTTGTATTATGTCCATGTAAGAACTAATTGTTCTAAATTCCCTTTTTTAAAAAAACAAAAACATCAGTAATTGTTTCGTGATTGCTCTTGTTCTTTTTCTCTAGACATTTCCTAAATTCTCACATGGAAGAAATAAAGATATCAAGAAGACATGCTTCCACATTATTCAGATGATTTCGATTTGGTAAATGCTCTTTAGGCAAGTAAAAATTCTAAACATTAGCTAATACCAGCTGTTTCCATTCATCTGGACAACCGAAATGAGAAACATTCTCAGACAGTGATTGTCAAACACATCATGCAACTTTTGGGCTTTTTCATAGCTAAGCTCAGTGTCACTGCATCATCCTGAGCTATAAAATGTCCCAGATTTAATTAAGATCAGTGGATGTGGAGGATCACACTGTTTTGGAAAGCTTTGCTTGTTTTCAGCTCACAGAAATCAGTGTTGTTTCAGTCAGAGTTGTTTGTTTTTCTTACCACTTGCCAACACAGGCAAGAGCCAACTGTAGATTTAGATTCCATTTCCAAACCTGATTGACCTGCAAGTCTTCTGGTCAAGGCTTAACTTGTTGGTTCTGTGTATGTTTGTGCAACCTGCTGGTGAATAATGAAAGGCAGAAGACTAATTAAACTCTTCTGCATAATGCCTATGAAGAAGGGGCTTTGCTAAAAATGGTGCTGTGAGCAATGCCTGGAGTAATGTGATTGGAACAGCATTCGGTAGGCAGCAGATCAGTTATTTGCTTGACAATATGTTTCACTACTTCAGTGTGTATTTCTCTCTCATCAGAGCATATAGCGCTAAAGAATACGGTTTAGTTTTTTCTGATTAGCATTGACAAGGAAAGACAAAAAGACCCCCCCAAAATCTGTTTCAGCAGCAGCTTTGAGCAATGGAGAAACCTACAACAACAGGGAAAAGGATAGTTATTTCTTTAATGACAGTGTCACCGAATGGCAAAATGTTAGTGCAGAAGTGGAGATCTGTGAGACACTTACTGCTGGGATTCATTTGAAGAATGAAGACAAACTGATCTAATGGGTTTTTCTCCCAGCTTGTGCTGGAACTATTGCATGAACAATTCCTGCTTGCCTGCTCCGAAGAATGATGGCACAATAAAAAACTAATAAATTAATTAGGCGACATTTTGTCTTTCAGTACATACACCTTCCTTGAAAATGCCACATCAAGGTCAATTACTGGAATTTCAAGAGTATGTCAGGTGTGAAAATAACAAAAAAAAATTCTATGAATTTTGCATATTTTGCAAGCTTAGCAGTGACAGTATCACTGGCAGTGTAATTTGGAGTCTTGTAGCACTTTCTAAATCCATTAGTGCAGAAAGGCAGAGTACAACTTGCAAAGCAGATACTCCTGGGCTCACAGCTCATCATTCAGTCATTGATCTAATAGCTGGATATTCTTCAGGATGGGGCTCTGTATCATTACGCCTCTTGGATTACACACATATCCCACAAAAAAATGGGATGACTTACTGCGTTCTGCTGCCAAAATCCCTTTGAGAGCTTCAGCCTGTAACGAATCTGTGGTCACACACACAAAGAGTTTGTTGTATCAGCTGCCTAGCAGTGTCTGTCCAGTGTTGGGAGAGCCAGGCAGCCCATGCTGGTGTCCCAGCAGCTGTGCAGCCTGTGCTTGCAGTTTGTCCTTCTGCCCCTCTCCGCTGGCCTGTGTGCAGAGAAGCTCCAGGTGGCTGGAGCTTCTGGGGAGGGTTGGCTGAGTGCTGGTGATGCAGGAAGTGTAGGAAGCTGATGTTTGCAAACAGTCACCACTTATCAGTGGGTGGGTGTGGAGGGCTGTGAGCCCTTGGCACAAGAGCCCTCTGCGCTCCCTTAGAGGAGAGAGGCCTAAGTGTAAAAAGACTACCAGAGATAAGCAACCTTCCTCGGATCATGGTGACAAAGTGAACCACCCCCAGCATGCCTTGTTTCTATGTGGTGATAGCCTGTACCCAGTTGGCTAGCTGGTTTCTACTCCACCCCCTGCCTTTCCCATAAAAAGCCCCTGTTTCTGCCTCAGTTAGGGAGTCTTTGTCTCTGCCTTTCCCTCCACAGGGGCTGCTGGACAATAAAAGCTACCTCTGTGGAGTTACCAAATGAGGCTCCTGTCTCTCTGTTCCCGAGTTCGCCTTGGGTGATTTCACAAAGCTGAATCACAAGAGCTGGAATCACTTGTAGCAGAGAAGTTGCTACACTTGCTGAAATCCCGTGCTGCCCAGGGAGGCCTGCCATCGCCCCTGGAGGAGTTGCTCTTTGCAGGATGCTCTCTCTAGGAAGGTTGTGGCATACCGGTGCTGACCAGCATCGGACCCCCTGTGATAGGTGGGCAGTATCTGCAGTTTGCCAGAGCTATTGGTGTGGCTGTTAGTGAAGTTGGCAGGCACTTATCCCATGGCATAGTTGCCTTGTGCTGGTTTATTGTAAGGGGTTAACGGTATTAGTGCATTGAGAGAATGTGAAGGTTTGAAGATAAAACCTGAATTTGGTAAATCAAACTCTTACCAACACGGTCCACACCCTTGTTTGAGTTGTGTACCCCACATACCAAGTATGTTAAAATTAAAGTGTGCCTGTGGCTAATGGTAACCAAGTCAGAGAAATTCTGAACCCCTACCTAAACTTGGGGTTTGCAGATACTGTTAGGAGTCAAAGAAGCTATTTCTGAAACTCTCAGTCGTGATTCCTCATTCTTGACCCCAGCCTGGAAAGCCGTCTGGGGCACCTTGTCTGTTGCTCTCTGTTCTGCTGCTGCATCTCTTTCTGATCGTTTGAGTGAGTTCAAGGTCAGAAGGTACTTAATTAAATACACCTGCCTTTGACATGTGAAGAATTTTTTTTTTTTAGCTTCTACAGAAATATAAAGCATTTAATAAATTTACTCTGCTAAGATTTGGATGGTCATGTTGAGTTGCCCACATATATAATAATTCTCAGACATCATCAACAGGATGTGGGGAAAATTAATGACCAAAGTGATCAGTTAAAGGGACGTGTTTGTTAACCACAGCATTCCTCTTTGCTCCTCTCTGTCTCTTTTCTCCTATCGGGGCATAAATGTGGAAGCATGCAGGGAATAGGGAAGCATTGCCTTGAACTTGCCATTTTTGTACTTATTATATCAGACTTACATAGTGCCTGTGTGCCAGCACTAATATTCCAGCATGAAGGAATTATGAATAGAAAACCATGTATGTAGTCATATGTCACATGCTTGCTAAGTCCAAAGTCCTGGCTCTAGATAATTATTTCTTGCATTAATCAGTTCAAACAGAACTAAGATAAATCACTAGTTGCATTTCCTCTTCATTTGGCATTTATCTTAGCTTGTCTGCTCAGTGAATTGTGAAAGAAAGTAAACAGTTTGTCTCTGATTTGACACCACACTGAAGTGAACTGAAAAGTAGTTTCAGCAGTAGCATACTAAGACATCAAATGAAGATTTGGTTTTTACATGCTTAGATGCTAACTTTCCCATAGGGCATGTATTATCAAGTTCAGTACTGTTGCCATTATTTGATGGCTTTAGTTTTAATGAGATGGTATTTTATTGCATTGTCTGATCAGCAATGGATTTGGGAGTTACAGGAATGTTTGTCTTGCATAAGATTTCATTGCTGAAGTTGAAAAGGCTCATCATGTTTTTTCAGCTTTTCCTGTTTCTGTACTATAATTATGCCTCTATTTTTCTCAAACTTCCCTTCAGACTCCTCCACTCCCTTAATGAAAATGTAATGAGAATGATGTTTATCACCTGCTTGCAACAAAAAGAAGGAAAGAATGTGCTGTAATAGTAAATGCTGTGGATAAAGAGAAAGAGTGTCCCATTTTGGAAGAGAGAATTAGGTTTGATTTTCTGTGGACCAGCATACAAATGCATGGCTTTCCTATCAAATGACTGCATCTCTTCTTCCAATGGTAGTGAAAGCACTGGATATAATTCAAGGGAAAAGACAGCTTTCAGACGTCTGTTACTTATTAGTTATTTGATTTTCTATTGTCATATTCATGAGAAAATGTTCCTTGTCAAGGCGCCATTTTGTCATTTTTCCATATTTGATTTTCTTCTTTGCTGCACATCTGAAATCTTAGCTCTGGATTGCAAAGGTTTTTTCACTCCATTCATTCATCTGGTATTAACGGTCCAATTGATTAGTTAATGAGATGAGTAGGAAATAAATTGCATTAATTTCTTAGGGATAATGTCAACAAACACAGTTTTCTGTGTGAACCTCTGTGACGCATGACCCATTGTTGACTGAACAGTTTGTGTCAAAGAACTATGTGCTAAGTCCAGCTTATGTTTATCTGGCTCAAACAGGTTGTAACTGACTGAAATTTTTAACATGATTGTGTAAAGAAAATTTCAAGGATACTGTACTTTTGGTATGATCTGATTTTTTCAGTTTTATTTTATCTCATATTTTTTGATGGAAAGGTTTTCAGGAGGCGATCTAATTCAACCTCCTGCAGGGATGGGAGCCTTTCAATTTAAACTTTTACCATAGTTTTTGATTTAGACATCAAAACCTGAAAGTGGGTGTCTGCAAAACCACTTTGTGACCTCTGAAAACAATCTGCTTCATCTGGAGAAGTATCAAACCTCAACAGAGCAAGGGCCCTTGTGAAAATCACTGCTAATGAATGTATTAATAATGTGGTATTACAAGGACTTAGAAGATTAAATATTCATGTTCACATTGCAGTGTTAAGGTGCAAACCTCTTATTGTGCCAAAGATTCTTAAATAAATGATCTGGCTTTGGTCTGCTGTGGAATAAGTTTAGATGGATGTGACTCAGTACAGCTGTTTATTTCTTATAGGCTCCACATCACCATTGTGCTACATCACTAAGTATGTTATAGATAGTGGGTCATTCTTTTCTGAACGAAGAGCAAGTGGTATGTGGAATTGCATCCTAAGTTATTGAGTACTGTTGTTGATTACTGAATAATCATTATCCGTTTTTTCTATTCAATCAAAGTGAGTTTGTTACTATTTCATTACTTTCTGTATACTATAGTTACTTGTAATAACTAGAAGCTTTGAATCAAACTGGGACCTTAGTAGGTGCTAGACAACAAAGTGAGAAGCA
>NW_024581637.1:0-28745 GCF_017639235.1 Corvus kubaryi
GGCCGGCGAGGCGTTGCCCCGGGGACGGGCGCGCCGCCGCCCGCGGGAGCGTCCGGAGCGGGCCGGGGCTGCCCCGGCGGAGCCCAGACCCGGTCCCGAGCCGTGCCCCGGCTCGAGGGTCCGCAGCGCTCCGGATGGAATCTTCAATGCTGCTCTTTACAAAAGTGAATGAAAAATTAGCTGTCTAATAAGCGCTTCTGTGGTCTCTGTGGTTCTTTTCACATATTTGAATATTATCTCTGCCTGCCCACTCTTGTATTATTTTTCTTTTATTAGGCCCGTCGCTTTCTAGAACTGCTTCTTGTTAATAAAAGTGCAGTTTTGTTCAGCTTTTCTTTTTTAAGATTACAGTAGTTATTAAGAATTCTACAGGGAGAAGTTCACTCAGGTAGTATTTTTCAGCGGTAATTTAAGTTCAAGCAGTTCTCTTTTTCACAATGTCTATGATGTTATGCTTACATTTTTCTCTTTAACAGTAAGTGTATTTCTGCTTCTGTACTACTTGTCTGATGCTTTTGTCTTCCTGCTGAAAGCTCTATAAATGGGTGTAAGTACTCATATTGGTTTGGGTAATTTTTGCACTGTTTTTAATCTGCATCTGCTCTAAAATGCAAACATGTTTGCAGCACTACTTTCATTATCCCTTCACTGCTACAGTCTTACATTGTGATTTTAATTGCAATGCTTCATGTAACTAACTGGGAGAATTTAGTTTCCTAATGAACATATAGAAACTTCAAGATCTTACAGTAGACCATTTTTGAAGGAAAAGCAACCAATTGCATGAAAAAACCCTCTTTTACCTTTTTGTCAAATACTTTTTTTTTAAATCTAATACCTTGACAAAGAGCAGTAGGAAATACACTAACTTAATTACTCATTGTTTATCCTGAAGTAAGTCACCACATAACAGAGAAGACAACAGTGAAGTGTCATCTTTAAGAAAGCAAGTTTTTGTGTGATGGATTGGTTGGTTTAGCTTTTATTTGGATATTTTTCATTTTCTTAATTGCTTCCTTTTGCTATCTACTTGATTTCTTTGAAGTTTTCTTTGAGGTCCTTTAAAGAATCCCCAACTACTTCCTTTTATGAAAAGCTTGGCACCTACAGCACTGGCCAAGAAGGGCAAAGGAATAAGTTAATGATTGTTCTGTGCCTCGCCTGATCTTGCTCTTTGCAACCAGCAGCAAAAGTGAAAGAATGCTGATGAGGGTGGTTGGTTGTGGGTTTTTTTGACTGCTCCCACTGATACAAGACAGACTTGCATTTGTTACCAGAAAAGTAAGGAAATGTGTGTTCATATCTCAATTTTAGAAGTATGAAAATGGATTTCATTTCAGGCCGTGTGTACCTGTGATAGGACTTCTGTCTGTTGCTGTCCTCCCAAGGTGGGTGGTACAGCTGCAGGGAGCTGAAGACTTCCAGAAAATCCAATTTATAATCAGATACAGAATTTCCTAGGAGAGAGAAGAGAAGTCTGGATCATGGGATTTAATTCTGTCTGCTGTTACGTTCTTTCTCCTTTTTGCTGCCCTCTAGTTTTTAGTTCCAGGATTTTGTTTTGTTGTCTTTGGATTTTCTGGAATATGCCCAATTTATGTCGTTTGCTAGTTTTAGTAAAATATAGGCATTTCAGACTTTCCCTGACCTCAGACTCTTTCAAATTTAGAATATATTTTAGTTCGGATTTTTTGGCCAAGGGAGAGAATTTTAAAATGTTTGTTTTGTTCATAGTTTCAAAGTTGTGGCTTCATAAACAGTGCTGAAGGTTATGTGAAAAAGAAGGTTTTTAACCTCTTTTTGTTTCTACCAACAGGAATGAAAGTATTGGAATTTGTTCTAAAGATTGGTGGAAAATAGCCATGAAACCTGTATCTGCTTTGATTAATCCATTGCTATACTTGGTCTGATTGGATACTAATTCCTTAGGGAAAACTACTGTAAGTACCTTTTGTATTGTTTTGTTTAACAGTGTGCAGTCCTTTGCTGCTTTTTAGTTTTCATAGCATGGGGTCTTTTTTGCAGAGTTCTAATCCAAAATATTCTGAGCATGATGATTTAAAGTCAGGCTCTAGAAACCGCAAGATTTTTAAACATGAAAAATGTAGCTGTGTGTGAAGACTGAATGCTGTTAAGATGAAGAAGGCATACTGCAAAGCTTGAATTGAGTGTCACTCCTGTCATATAAAATGTAAAATGAAGCTGCACATATCTTGCAGATCATTGTCCTTCCCCTTCAGTGTTTTGGAGAGTTTCTTATTAAATAGAAAGGCAAGCAGAGTATTTTCAACAGGCACAACTTTCATATTTCTTTTTTGGTAAAATATTATAATTAGAAATAATTCCCAAGTCATCCCCATTTCCTGACAAAGCTAAAAATAAAATATAGAGGATAATTCAAGACAGATTTCCAAATTTACAAGATGATGAGGGATGTGCGTGTATAAATACACACACTTTATATATAAATGTATATATATGTATGTATTCTTCTCATTCTTTAATAGCAAAACATTCGTGCTGTGACACCAGAAAGTATCAGGATGCTGTTCTGCCTCAGGCTGCTGCTGAGTGACTGTGAGTGATGAGTTCAGCATGGCTGCTGTGGGCAGGAGCACTGGCAGGGCAGGGAACGCCCTCGCCAGTGGGTGAGGCAGGAGGTGCCGGTCCGATGCTTCTCCCAACTTTGCCATAGAATCCAGAAGATTCAGCAGTTTTGCTGTGGCATGAATCATGTTGCTGTAACTGAAATTTCATATCATAATATCTCCCTGATGAAAAACGCCCTCTTTTTCCATATTTTTCTTTAACTAGGAGTTTAAATTATTTGTAAAAGAAGGATGTAGCACTAAAAGCTGAAGCGCAGCTCATACTCAGGAAAGAAGATGCATCTCAGGGCACTGCAGGTTTTAATAGGCATTTTTTACTACTGGCTGTTCTTTTTAATTATCCTTGTTGACTCAGTAATTTTTTTTTGTTTCTTAGCCACAGGAGCAGTATCTTAGGCTACAGCATGCCAGTTTTTCCTATAGCAGCTGGTATTTATTCCTTCCTTCTCATACATACAACTGAAGTTGTGATGACATTTAACTTGCAAGTTCACAAAAAGGATTTTTTTTCTCTGCCCTTAGCAGCCATGAATCCTTTTTTTTTTCGTTTCTCTATTCCATACCTGTATGACTTCTTCATGAAGAAAAACACAATGTAAAAATAGTTCTCAAAATGGTGTATTTCTGTTTGCCTGGTTATGTACATTTTGAAGATGGGGAGAGCGTAGAAGTCTTTGTGACTAAAGTCAGAAATTAGGAGGATATAATAGCCTACTATAACCTTGAGCAACTGACTGACTTCCTGTAATGACAAACCCTGATGGGAGGCTAAGTAGGACCTGTTGGAAGAACAGACAAATGAAGCTGAGCTGATGGGGTTATGTAAGCTTTGGCTTTGAATCAGGAGGCATTCTGTAGATATATACTCTCTTTCTAAAATAAATTAAAAAGAATATAAACAGAACTTTTTTAAAAAATGGCTATTGATAATTAGATACAAATATGCTAAAATTTGTAAACACTGTTTAAATAAGTCATGTTTCTGGTCATTTTATACTTTTATAATCTTTATAAGTATGTTTTCAGTTAGCAGCATGCACCTTCCTTGATCTAATTGCAGCTGAGCAGGCAGAAACTGAAGTTCATTGAAGTGACATAATCTGTGTGTCAGCTGGTACAGTATGTTCTTTTTGATATTCGCTTGGTGTACTACTCACATTTCAAAATTCAGTCAACAATAAACGCTAACATGTACCCTTTGGTCAGAAACATGAGGCTGTGCAAGTAGATTTCTGACTTGGAGGTTACTCCCATGCTAGTCATGTAAAAGAATTAAAAATAACGCCTTATAATGCCAATCTGGTTTAGGGTTAAGGACGGAAATAATCATGTCTAGTAAAAATACAGTTGAAAGGGAAAAGTGCGTTTTCTACTTTTCCTTTGAAGGTTTTCAGATCTAGATAATATGATCATGTTGTATTTTTGCATAAAATCAATACCTGTTAATATTTTTAAAGCTGAATTAAACATGTTTGTTTTGCAGAACGACAGTGTACAATTTTGCATTTTGAATAAGTTAACATTTTTGCTATATATTTTTGTCTTTATTTTTTCTTCTGAAACATAATCAGTAGGCTATATAAATTGGTAATTCAGCTTGAAAGAGGGTGGTGTCTTGTGGCAAATAGCCTTCAGATATCTAAAAGCAGGATTAAACTTGGCTCAATTTCTGGAAACCTTTCAGGCTAAAATAGATTTTGTTTATTCACTGTATAAGAAGATATATAATGTTTCAATAATAGTTAAAATATCTGGGTTTTATAAATGATTATTGTTAACATTTCTGGACCTTCTACCTTTAATTCACGTGTCCTTAAATAAAACCTATGCAAAATGGCTTAATTAACTTCAGTATACATAGAGTATACTCTGAACTCAGATTGGCTACTGGTATATATTGTAAAGTCTTGTGTGCCCATCTTAGGTGGCAGATTTTTGTGAATTTATGTTTCTTAGCCATAAACTATTCAAAAATTTACCTTCAGTCATTTTTCTGCTGCAGTTAATATCTGTCTGAGTGCTGTTATGATGCCAGATAATTGTTCTAAATCATTATTCCAACTAACTGGAGTTAGGCTATGGCTAAAAAACCGGTGCAGAAATACTCTTCCTAAGGTAGCTGTAATTTTACACTTTGAATAGTTGCTTTTAACAGTTGTTCGAAATAGAAATAATTGAACATGATACTGTATTTGAAGTAGCACTAATATTGTATATAAAACAGTACTTACACAGGCAAGGAGTTTGCCTCAATGCTTGATAAGATGTTTCTCATAGATAAAACTATAGTGAAATGTAAACCAGCCATGTTTCGTGGGGCTGTTGTAAGGGAAGAGCTTCATAATGTGGCTGGAGCATTGTTAAACCTTGCATCTACCTGAGAGGGACTGGTCCTGCTTCTGTCATTGCAGTAATTAGATGTGGCTTTGAGAGGCTTTTAGAATCATAGTTGAACCTTTCTGCTCCAAGACATCATGATTAAATTATGTGGTTGATATAATTTGAAAAAGCTAGTTCATATTAAAGAATTGATCTGTTGTGATTGTACCTTTTGTGTCAGTACTCACTGGTCTCTTGGTATGTGCTTTTCATACTGTTTTGATTGTGAGGATTGAGATGGATTGCTTAATTCCAGAGAATCCAAATGTGGCAAATATTTTCATTATTACCATATAGAGGGCATAATTTCTTTTTTATTCACCATGTTAACAGAAGGGTTTTTGAAGTATTCATAGCATTGTAGAAAAAAGCTAATGTACATAAAACAAACAATTAAAATGCAAAAAATTTAAATAGGAAGAGTTTTTTTCACTGGTGCTGAACTCATTTCTATATAAATACAATAGAAATAGAGATACACTGCTATTCATACAGCAAAAGCCATATGCATTTGTTTTGGTTTTTTTAATGAACAGTTTGAGAAGGAGAATCTGAAGGATGTGATGTAGGCTTTGTTTGTGTTCTTTTAGAAAGTCTTTCAGGCATGCAGATAAGAAAATTACTATGCAGCTAGTTGGTTTTGAGTTACACCAATTCTTTCATGGATGCAGTGTAGTAGTGATAGATGCTTAAGGTCACTTGAGATCTTTACAGGAACAGTTCTAGAGGCTTTAAAATAAGATTTTATAAGGAAATAAATGTGAGCAATAAACATGAAAACTTTTAAGCTTTCAGTATAAAAAACTTTTCTATGTATGTATGTATATAAAAAATACATGTTTTATGGCAGCTTTCATATTACTAAATGTAATTACTGGTTTGGGGTTTTTTGCTCTTCGAAGTCAAAACAAGCATATAGGTCAGATTTGTAGGTTAGTCAATGCAATTTATTCAGATGCTATTTTTGAATTTGCTAAGCTAAAACAGAAAGCCACAGCATATTTCTAGTGTTCTTACATTAGTAATGAACTGAAAGAAGTAATTAAAGCTGGTGCTCAGAAATCTTGTATCTGTTATTATGTGAAGCACCCATGCCAGGTGTTTGATGTCACGTTTTCCCTACCTGCTTATAGGTTAATTATCTTTGTCATCTTGGCAGAGGATGCAGCAATCCTGCAATACATAGGCATTTTAATTTCCCCCTCCCCTTTCTGAACCCCAAAACAGGTTTTGTAGAAGCTAAATCTGGTGTTATAGAAGCAATCACTGGAACATCTGCATTGACATTACAGAATGTATAATCAACGTTAATGCAGGTCTTGAGGAAGCTATGCTTTTGTGTGCTGGCCTACGTTATATAGACTGGAAATAGATATATTTCAGCATTCCTATGGAAAATAGAGAGGGACACTTGTTCAGTTAAGTACATACTCTGCTCTTCCTTATATGCCTTTCTTTTTTGCTAATTGCTGAACTATTACTGCTTTATGCTAAGAAGTTTATTTGAGCAGTCTCATTATAATTTAATTTACCACTTTAAGATGTGTATCAGCAATAGCCAAGACTTTTTAAGTCAATAGTATCACTGCACTTGTCTGGACAAGAGATGAATGTTTACTGTGCTTTGACTTCATCTGTGTTGGGATGAAGGTGATGACTGTCTATTTGTGGTTCTTGCACAGGACCCGCTGTAGCCAAGTTGCTTTGTTTCATCCTCAACAAAGATGGGGCTTGGCTTGTTTGAGTGCTCTTAGCAGCCTTCTGGCACAGAAGGGATGGGAGGCAGGACTGGTAGTTGGTACTCACCGTGGAAAAGTGTAGGCAGGGGTAGGAACAAGTGCTAAAAAGAATGATGTTCCTTCAGGGAGGGAAGGGAGGAAAAGCTGAGGTGATGGCAGAGGTACAGGAATTTTTGTAGAGAGTGTAGGCAGGGCATGGAAAAGTGGAAGCAATATGCCGGACATGAACACTAGTGCTGGGTAGTCCCAAGACACTGATCTTAAAAGCAGTGCACAGCACTTTGATAAAATGCCCCGGTGAAATATCTGATAGTTTATTTCGCAAGATGTTTTGCTAAAATATAAATTGAGGTATGTCTTTACAATATAACACAAGTAAAAAAGGTTTTTCTTTTTGTTTTTTTTTACCAGTTGCTGCCCACCTGTAATGGGCATGGGGGTCATGGCCTTCACATGAGGATAATATGTAGTTGTGTTTGAGAATTGAGCTCTACAATCTTGCAACTCTGGTCTGACTTAGATCAGTGTTTTAAATTTAGTAACTTTGTATTTCAGGTTCAGAAGCCTTTTGGCAGAGTTTTGGCCAGAAGTATTTTGTTGATTTCATTCTTGCAATCTTTATTAGGAAAAAAGAACATACTTTTAAAGCTATAAACCTGTGTGTTCTCCAGGTAAATGTTTATAGGCCTCTAAGATATCTTGATCTTCCTGCTTTTCTTCACAATTTTTTTATTATTTTGGTTTTAATACCTTGGTGTTTGCCTCTGTGTAGCAGGTGATACAGCCAAGGGTGAAATGGGGGAGAGGAGGAAGAGTTGTTATTTTAATACATAAAGGATGGTAGTTGAATTTAGCCAGTCTCCAGGGTTGTATATGGATGTGATCTATCCTTCTGTCTGGGAAATTAAAACATATATTCTTTGTTTAGGAAATCTAAAGGAGAGCCCTGCTTATGAAGAGATGTCGTGTAATGTCCCACATAACTCAGAAGCTTGTGCCTCTGCAGACACTGATGGAGCCCAGGAATGGGCACAGGAACGTGACCGACTGGGAACTTTTGTTGGATTTCCACAGGGCTGTGCCATTTCGGTGTTAGCTCTAGCACAAGCTGGCTTTGTTTATACTGGAGAAGGTGACAAAGTGAAGTGCTTCAGTTGCCATACAACTATTGAAGGATGGATGCCTGGGGATTCTGCAATTAAGAGACACAAACACCTTGCTCCCAGCTGCAAGTTTATTACTGAATCTGCTTTTCTGGAAAATAGCATGGATCCTGTTGCCCAGAACTACCAGAATAGAACTGAAAATGGTTCCAGCAATTCAGTCCTCCTGTGTGCTCTGGATGACCCTGATGTGGAGGCAGATTACCTTTTGAGAACTAGGCAGGTTGTGGATATGTCAGATAGTTTCTATCCTAAAAATCCTGCTATGTGCAGTGAAGAAACAAGATTGAAGTCTTTTCACAACTGGCCCCTCAATGGCCAGTTGACACCACAGGAATTAGCTAATGCTGGATTTTATTATACAGGTGTTGGTGATCAAGTGGCATGTTTTTGTTGTGGTGGAAAATTGAAGAACTGGGAACCCAGTGACAGAGCTTGGTCAGAACACAAGAGGCATTTTCCCAAATGCCTTTTTGTCCTGGGCCGGGGTGTTGGAAATATTTCAAGTGAATCTATTCCTGCTGAGCTTGGCATAAGTGGTCTGAACAATGCACAACACCCAAGGAATCCCTCTATGGCAAAATATGGAAAACGTTTACAGACATTTTTATCTTGGATATATCCTGTTGACAAGAAGCAACTTGCAGAAGCTGGATTCTATAGCACAGGTAAGCCAGACCTTGAAATGGCTAATACCTTTTACAAAGAAATTGTACATAAGGAAGTGTCTTGTTATGAAAAAACCCTCAATTTTTAAAATTCTTATATGGAACAATTTGCCAGAATCTCTTTACTCTGTAAACTACTTTCCACAGTTCTTATGTAAAATTGTATACATTGTATCAGGTATGGTTTCCTAGCAAGGCATAGACTTGATCATAAATTTGTTCTTAGCAGTAAAACGGCCAAGTATTTTCTTGCCTATTAAAACCTTTATAATACATCTTTCACAAAGACAATTATTTGAGTTAATATTTTTTAAGAAATGAAGTGCTGTCCTCCAGACCTTAGGTGTAAGGAATGGGCCTGTGGCCTGTACAAAAGCCTGTGAACAAGACAATGCAGGTTGTGTGCCATTCTACTTAGTTAACGCATGTTTGCATTATCATGGCACGTGGACACCCAAAACCAGCAAATACCACTACTGCCTACTTTATGAAGACAGTGGTGCCAGTGGAAGAGCTTTTACTCCTAGACATGTAGTGTTTGAATTGGATAAGACACCGTCTCTGTGCATTGGTTTCTCAGTTAGATGAAATTGCACAGTACCATTAAAGATCTTTGAAATTCCTCAGTGAGAGATCCTGTACGAGTGCAAAGTGTTGCTCTTACTTGGTGACAAGGAAAAGGGGATTATCTGGGATAATTTCTTGCTCTCATCTTACTTGACTTCTCTCTTAGTAGCTCTCAGAACTTTTTAATCTGATTCCATTTATTTTACCCGTGGCCATAAATAAAATCTTTGCTATATTCCTGTATGGGTTATAAATGGGCAATATTTGTACCCAGTAGAACTATTTTATTGATTTCTTCTTGGATTCATAAAAGTACCAAAAGATCTGTATTGTGGAGTTGCACTAACTGAGCACCAGCTTATCAAACCGAGGACTCTTCAGGTGACTTCTGTGAAAACTGTTCCCTGTGGCCTGAGAGGAATTTAACTCTCTAGGGAAACCCTATCCATACCTCTTCTCATTCCAATTAAAACAATGTTTAAGCAGTTTCTGGGGCAGTCTTGGATCACAGTAGGCACAGTGCTAGAACAGAGAGGATGCAGTTCTCCTCAGCTGGGTTTGTTATTGCTGATTAGGGCCTGTTGATCTTAATGGGAAATGGAGGACCACACCGCCATGTAAACATCTCTCATTCTTTGTGGCAGCCATTTTCAGGTCTTGTTTACCATTGGATTGAGCTCCTTGATAATAGATTATTTTTAGCTTTTGTTTTTTATCTGTATTATTACTTACTAAAATAAAATTCAGGAAAACTTGCTTCTCTTATTTTGTGTTTCTTTAAGTTTGGTTCTCCCCTGAACATTTGTTTCAAATCATGCATGTTGTTCTCTGTTAAAATGGAGTTATTTTCAGTTTAAATTGTGAATCAGTATAAGAAATATTTATTTTCTTAATAATGTAACATTTTAGTTGAAAACTTGGTATTATGCCTGCACGTAGTATGTATGTGCAGTAAAGTATGTAACTTTATTCTTGTGTGTTTCCTCAGGTAATGGTGATCACGTTGTATGTTTCCACTGTGGTGGAGGATTGCAAGAATGGAAGGAAAATGAAGACCCTTGGGATCAACATGCCAAATGGTTTCCTGGGTAAGGTATCTCTTAGTGTTTTCTTGGTATGTGTCTGAGTCTTATTTATTTGAGAAGGTTGATTATGGCTTAACATTGTTTAGAGTTATGAAAATAATTTTATGTTGTCTTATTTGTAGGCATTATTAAAGGGAAGATATCTATGTGTGGATTTAAGCGATGCTTGCTTTCTCAGCAAGAAGAATCGTGTAGTTTTGTCAATATGTATCTGAGGGATTTTTCTTGTTTTTCAAGTGCTACATTGTAATGGTTGTTGTAATAGCTTGGTACTTGCAAAAGTTTATAACTTATACCAGGATACAAAATGACTAAACAGCTGCCACAGTGCAAACAAACCTGAAGAAGTCAGTAGCGGCGTGGAATGTAGAACAGAATTCTCTCTAATTATAAAGGATTAGGGATTCCAGGTAATAGTAGTAGTAGTAGTAGTACCAGAAATAGTTTTTAGAAAGACTGCCAATGTCGTCTAAAATCTGTTTTGAGGAAAGGAAGAACAGTATGACTCAGTAGTTCTCACAGGTGAACAGAAGTCATCCAAATACAAAGATATAGTTACTTGTCTAACATTGATAAAATCAGTGTCTTTTATGCGTTGACTCTCAATTTTCTTTTCTGTGGTGAATGGCTCTCTGGAAGTTGGAGATTGGTATTTATGCATTAGCTGATCCCTGTTTTAACAGTGGTACAGGCAGTTTTTAATTATTAGTCTCTGCCACTTGAAAGAGAGATGATTCCAAGTTTTTAGTGTGGTGCAGTGAATGGTTAAGGAATGTTTTCTTTCTACATTTCGCGCCTCTTTTATGGGTTTGATTTTGGTTTAGATTGCATAAATTGTGTCGGGTTTGATTACTTCCTCTCAGATCATAAACTGTTTTTTGGGGGTTCTGTTTGCACATCAGCCTCAGTGGCAGTGTGTCAGTCTCACAGCAGCTGTCTGTTCCTGAAGGTGAAGTAACTGCTGGAGCTGGAGAACTCTTGTCAAGCAGTTATAGCATTCCCTAAATCTTCTGGTAGGGAAGAACTCTGCCCAGTGGCTAAGACTGGCTGGGAAATAATGCAAGAAAGCATGGAAGGCACCTGTCTGACCAGTGACTGTTTGCTTTGATTGTGAAAGACTAAAAGAACCAGCATTTTAACATAATGTTTATTTTTCATTTGAGTGAGTCTTTATTTTTAGAAATCTGTGTCATGAGTTGTCATGGCCAAAAACTCTTAAGCTTTCTGTTTCACCAAAAATGTAAGAAGATAAGTAGTGCTTAAGGTGTTCTTAGAAATATTACAGCGACATCACGGTTGTTGACTAAACATTTAGAGATTTTAAAAGCAGGCAGTCTGTATAATGTGGGAAACTTATCAAAGCTTCCAAAGTTATGCAACAAATTTTTGCTGCTAATGCAGTTTTATTAAATCTAAATATTCTTATTTTCAGGTGCAGATTTGTGAGCAAGGAAAAGGGGATAGAATTTATAAATAATGTTCACTTAAGAGATGGACGTAAGGATTCAACAGTAGGTTTCTTGCTTATTAATCTTTTTGTTAAAATAGAAAAAATCTGAAAAATTTTTACATGAAGTTACCTTTTAATGATGTGCCTATCACTTAATCCACCTGCTGCTTCTTTCATTGGCAGAAAGTGAAAGAATTGCAGTGTATTTTGTTTCTGTCAATCCGAGTGCACAGATCTCCCAGTTCTCCATTGCTGGGTTATGGATCATAGCCAGGGTACCTTGTGAACGTTGTATACTGGATACTGAACAAGTGCCATTTGTTTTATAGCCTGGGAACCTAAGGTTTATGATGAATAATAGCAGATACATTTTCTTTTCTTCTTGGTAGAGCATTGTTAAACTTGTGTGTAGTCACTAAAATGTAAAACTGATAATATTTTAGAATTCTTCTGTAGACTAAGAATCATGTACATAGTATTATTGCCAAGATGGGTTAAAATTTTAACAAAATACTGATCATTTATTCAGAGCAGGTTAGTTGTAGTCACTAAAATAACTTGAGATCAAATAGCTGTTTTTTATTTTGTAACTGTATACATTTCCTTCTACTTTCTCCAGAATTATAATTTTGTTTCTTTCTATTTCACTTTTAGACAGAAGCTGCTGAAGGGACAATACTTCCTAAAGGTATCTATTTAAAACAAACAGCCTCCCCCCTGTTTTGGAATATACATATTTGAATGTATAGTGGCAGGAATGGTTGATTTTAAAAATAACCCTGTTATATTTTTAAATCAAGCATGACAGGCAAATTGTTGGATGATATTCTTCCATTGCTTCATTGCTTCTAAAGAACTTCAGAATGTATTTTACTTCTCTTAGGGGTAATATAATTTGGTAAATACTGTAAAGTAAAAGTTGTGAACTATGGAAGATGTTTGTATCGGATGCAGTCTTATAGCTGGTGAGTGTGCATCCAGTATTGAATTAGTGCTTTGGGATGAATGTTAAAGAATACTGAATGGAAACAGTCCTTTTTCACGGGGCAGGAAGAGTTGGTCTGTCCAATGGCAAGGACTAGGAAGCTGAGCAAGCTGAAGCAGTTTGTTATGTGTTTCAGTATTACACATTCCTGCAATGCTTTTCACAAATACCAGCAATAAAAAAATAAAACAGTTAAAGAGGTAGTAGGAGGCCAGTCAAGCAGCTTCATCCCAGGGAATGGGAGCTGTTGCTAGTAAGAGTGGTTACACAAAACCTGCTTTGAAATCTCTCCCATATGGCTCATTTATGAGAGTGAAACTAAAAGAACCTTTTTTATTTAAAAAAAGGCTTAATTTTTAAGAATTAAAAATTGAAAAATTTTGCTGTTGGAATGTTGATTAGTAAAATGAAGGGGAAGGTCCAACAGACTGAAAAATGGTTTCCCCAAGTAGTGTTGTGTCTTACCATGGACAGATCTGTTTGCTTGGTGGTGGTGTAACACAGTGCTGCTGTGTTTTGGTTTAATAAATTCAAATTACATACTGGTTTCTCTCAACATATGTATGATTTTTTTTTTTCTTCCCTGAACTGATTTAAAATTGGTGTAATGTTACTTATCCATTGGGACTTGGAATTTTGGATGAATTTCACTTAACATTCAGCTACAGAATTTGTGGTGACAGTTACATGAAACATGTTTGTTGATTTGAACAGCAAATCTAGAAGGATTTCTATAATATAAATAAATGAAGGGAGACTGGGAAAGCTAGGATAGAAGAAAACTCAAATCTGCAGTCTTTACAATTAGCAAACGTCTCAAATTGGAAATATAGTTCCTTAGGCTACATATTTGTTTGCAAATATGTATCTTAAAGTATTGTTGTGAATACTGTCAGATAATCAGATTCATCCTTCTTAAAGTGTTTTTGTTTTGTTTTTAATTTCTTGTTTTAGATGATCTCTTACAGAATCCTTTGGTACAAAGTGCCATAGCCATGGGTTTCAGTTTGTCTGAGATTAGGAACACCATGGAAAAGAGATTGCAGATGACTGGAGAAAGTCACACATCTGTTGAGGATCTGGTAGCAGACTTAAGTGCTCATAAAGAAAATACAAGGGAAGAAGAACCAAATGAAATCCCAGTTGAGCAAGATGAGCTTATTCAATTACAAAACCTCTGTGTGTACTTTCATATCAGTTCTTTAGTCTGTGAAATACTTTTTATTGTTACCTGTTTACTCTCTGATCCCAGTCTTACCTATGGTAAAGTTACAATACTGTAACTTAAAATTAAAGACATTTGGTTTGGGACGTGCAAAAAAAGCCCTGAACAAACAGGATGTTAACATATTTGAGTGTAGCAGCATTTATAAATATCATCTCTAAAATAAGTAGTATTGGTATCTCAGAAGTGTGTAACACTGACAGTCTAGCGTGCTTCTGAGAAAGGTTGTATGTGCTAACAAAAAAAGGCCAAATTGTTGTGACAATTATATTTAAAAACAAAAGCAAGAATAACTACAAGAATATAGTTATAAGAAGAAATATAGATGTGGCAAAATGAAATAGACACAGGGATACACTGTCATATTCAGTGTATTCAATATGAAAAAGTCATAGTGGGGGGTTAGTTATTTTGCAGTATATAATTTTGCTGGGGGTAGAAGTATTTTTGTTCTTGGCCAGTAAGAACAAGCGTGCTTCTAAATGGTGTTTCTATTCAGTTATTTATGTTCCAGTTTTGCTGCGATGTGCAGGTCACGCTCAGAAAGCCCTTGTGGCGCACTCTGCAAATAGACCAAACCCAGGAGTTCTGATTCAGGAGACTTGTAATTTAAGACAAGCATATGGGTGAATTCATAGGGAGGGCAAAGACCATCTGGTTGGTGTGATAAGCAGAGATCTTACCAGCCCACTCCTTTTAATAAGATTTTTAATAGGACATTGTGGGGGAAAAAGAATTTGCAGTGCAGCTGGACCTTATTTTGGTGGTTGGCTGTGCAGAGCTTCCCCCAAGTGGCAGGGGAGGGTGTCTGAATTTTGTATTTTCAAATGGGGCATACTGGAATAATAAAGAGCTCATATACAATGCGAGATTGACTCTTTCTGTGTTACAGATTTTAAGCTTTTTGAAATACGGGCAATTTGAAAATGGGGGCAGGGAAGGAAATCACATCCTCATTTTTCTCATTGGGGAAACTCAGAAAAAGAAATAAGATCCAAATTACTTAACCTTAAGTAATTAAGGTTAATTTCTTAAGTAGCAATTATCCTTTCTTTCACCTTCTACTCAAATTTTGGGGAACTTGTCAGTGAGAGGTCCATGCAAAGAATGGTTTCTGATTGAAATATGCATATCCTAAATTCTATAGGTATTTCAAGCTCTTACAAAGATAGATAGATGCACTCCCTGCTTGCATTGGCCTGGGAGATGTAATGAGATAGAAGGGGAAGTAAAAAAAAGAGGATTCCATCCTGCAGCTGGGATTCTTCTCTCTTAATATTTTTTTTTGTTCTTTTTAAGGGTGTGACCTTTAAATCATATGAAGAAAACTTTGTCCTTGTGTGTAAAGAGAAAAAAAAAAAGAACAAGAGTCAGTGGTACTAAGTATGTTAACTTCTTTTTATGTGTCTATTTTCTTTAGACCTCAGTACTGAAGAGAAGTTAAGACGCTTGCAGGAGGAAAAGCTCTGTAAAATCTGTATGGCTAAAGACGTATCAGCTGTCTTCATTCCCTGTGGTCACCTAGTTGCCTGTAAGGAATGTGCTCAATTACTTAATGAATGCCCTCTGTGTCGTACAGATATTATGAAGATACAGGAAATTTTTATGTATTAGTGAAACACACAGCACTATGGATGCAAGTGTTGCCTGTTTTATTACTTTAAAAATGTGTACTGTAATGTAAAAAGTGCAGTTAATTCCAGAATGTAACCATATGGCAGGATTTAGATTTTTCTGCTGTCAAGCTCTACACGTTTTAACACTTTACAAATTATTTTCCTTAAGTGAATTTCTTGTATGTAAAAAGCAATATGTATGAAAAGCAAATATGTATATTTTGTAACTTAAATTCATAGACCTGATATGGAAAAGCCCAAGTAATGTAAGCCTTTATATATGAGATCATTCCTTTGCTTCACTTTGGTAGGACACTATGACTGAAGTTTGTACAGAGTTGTACAAAGAGCCTGTCCCTATATAAAATTTGTAAATAAGTTAATTCAAAATATAATTGTATACATGTGTATTATACCTGAGATTTTAGCTTTTTAAAAATATTATGTAAGATTGAAAATAGTCTCTTTTTTCTGTAACTTTGGTTGTGACATAATTCAGACAATACACAAAAACCTGCTGCTGTAATACTTCACCTTATGTTTACTTCTGCTACTTTGTTAAGTTTGTCTGTTTTAATTTAATTCCTGTCTCCCTATGTATTTTTCTGGTTCAGATGTATAAATTGGCTTCAGTAAACTGGTTTTAGCCATCTGTTTTTCACAAAGATCCATCTGTATATAAAATGTACATTAATGTTATTGATTAAAGGAGAACTCAAGAAAAATGAAGGGGATTTTATGTACCCTGTGCCCTTCATGAGAGGAGGCTCATTTTAAATTTGCTCCCTACACAAAATGTTCAGTTTGGCATTTTTCTTGGGGTTTTTTTTAACACAGCATAATCCTAACTGATTTATCTGCTAATACTTTGCACTGCATCATATCTTATATTTTCATAGGCGAAGATTAAACTTTATCTCCTAGAAAACGCTTTTTAAAAATTCACTAGCAACGTTAGAAATCTTTCATTTTTGTTCTTGTCAGTTTACAGCATTTAAATTTAAAAGTTAGGGACTATTCTAATGAGAGTCACCTTAAAATACTTAAACTATTTCTTATTGGACTGATCCTCCATTTCTAATTTTAGAAGTATCACAGCTTTTTATTTAAGTACAGCTGTTTTATGATCACTCTGCTGAATTATGTCACTTCCTTATTTTATGGAACTACTGATATGTTCTGTGTATGTATTTTTGAGTTCCACACACTAAGGTTTAAAATATAGAATATACAGAATATAGTTGTTCATGTTATAAAAGTTTTGAATACACAGAAATGTATTATCTACCTTTTCTATTTTTTTAAAAACTGTGCTGTGTAATGGTATGAATATTTAAACTGCAACCCAGGTGTTCCTTGATCAGTGTATTTTATTCTCACATTAAAAAAAAATCATAACAGGAGGCTGCTTTCTGTTGCTTTTTGTTTTGTAACTAAACTTATTAATTTAACCTGAATGTTATTAAGGATAACAAATATGTTTTAATTGGAGAAGAAATAAAATCTATTGTTTGGATAGATTAAAGTTTGTTTATTATGAATCTAACAATAGTATTGGTATTTTTTTTTGATTGGATTTGGTCTTGGGAATAGATGATGACTAGAAATTCATAAAGAATTCAGCACATATGAAGAATTCAGTTTTATTTTGCCTTTCTGTGCCTGTGTGAGGAGTTTAGTGTTTCAGATAATTCATGCATACAGGGATTTTTCAGGACAGATACGGACTGGCAAGCTGACAGCCTTGTTCCTACCTCCCATTCTTCCTTGCAGGGAGGATTTTTTGTACTTATCAAGGGAAATTGAAGGGGGGTTGTTAGCCATGAGCTGGTGTATCTTGCCTGAAATAGTCTGTTTAGTTAAGGCTGCACACTGTGTGGTGCTGACTTGTTTAAACAGATGGTTGGTTACCTAAGTTTGACCTGAGTCATGTGAGAGAGGCTGTTTGGATCACCTGGATCCAACTCACAGGCTGTAGAACCTGGCAAGTGGCTCAACGTCCTGTCTATGAAAGAGATGGACCAAATTTAACTTAAACTGTTACTAAACTAAATCTCAGCAAGGAGATGGTTTGGAGTGTAAGTGTAGTATGTAAATTGTCTGAGAAAAACTGGGAAGTAGGTCACACAAAGAACCTTCTACACTGCAATGGAGAGCAAACACATTGTCCTACTTTGCATGAATGCTTTGTGGTAAAGCTTGTTAACTTTTAAAAGGTATACTTTTATATTTTATATACATATCCCTTACTGCAACTTCTTCATTAATATCATAAAAGATACAGCTATATAGCAATGCAAATTGTAATCACTTAGGGACATTAAAGGGTTAAAAACCTGTTAGTGAGATGACAACTGCTTGTAGGTTTAGGGTTTTTTAAAAAAAACTATAATCAGAGTTCTATTCAGACTAAATGTGAAAAAATAATTAGCGTAGTCATCAAATTCTGACAGCTTGAATTAGGAAGATTTTTTTTTCAAATTACTTTGATTTTCAGTATCTTAAAGAAACAGAGAAGAAATTCCATGGCCTCTAATATTGGGCTGAGTGTTTAAAGAGACAGAAATGAAGGATGCAGTTAAACAGAGTGGAAGCACAGGGGCTTTGAAGAGGAGGCTAGCAGCAGGACAAAGATGCCCTGGGAGCTGATTTTAATAAGAGTTACCTGGGAGCTGTACAATATATTCAAATATCAGTATTCAGTAACTTTCTCCTAGTGGCTTCTGTATAAAAACTTTCTTTGGTATTATTTGTAGCAGCAGAACTACTCACTACTCTGAATACATGAGAGATTTACAAGGATTTTCAATAATGTCCTGGAAGTGTGTTGCTTAGAAAGCATGGGAAGTGCATAGCTCATTTAGAAACAGAAGGCTAAAATAAGGAGAACCCAAAGAGCCAATGTTTTTGTTATGCATGGAGCTTTTTCTCACTGCCTTGAAACATGGGGCCTGAAACACAACAGTGACTTACTGAGCTGATTGCAGCAGCTTCTGTCTCTACAGCAGTGGAGATGTCTGGACTTTTTTAAAATTTGTTTTGGGACTTGATCTTAACCTCATAATACAAAAAAACCTTCTTAAATTATTACTTGGGTTTTGGTTGTTTTTTCTTTAGTTAGAGTATTTAAATATTCATTTTAGCATTGTCTGGTTAGTTTTGACCACAGTTCTTCAGTGGGTTTTTTTGTTAGCTCTATGTGCAGTCTGAAGCTACAGGACAAATAGTTTGTTAACTTTTTCAAAGCGTTGCTGTTAATCTAAGACATGGGTTTTAAAGTTACCTTTTCTATTTGTTTTTATTGTAATTAACAGAAGTGTAAATACAATGGGTGGTTGGAATTGAATTATAACTGGGTGGGAGGTTAACACAGGCACTTGAATATGGTGTTCATGTGAAACCAAGCTGAAGTGGTGTACTCTAGGATGGAGCACTACCAGAGGCAGTGACCTTTGCTGCTGTGGTATTCAGGAACTACTTGGAAGAGAGTCTGCTCTACCTTACAAGGTGTGGAAGTTCAAGCATCTGATGTGTGAAGGTCAGCTCTTCATAGACCAAAGGAGGAGCTGGAGATTTTTCTGGCTTTTGCAGTGTTTTTCTACAGCAGTGAGGATTTGAACAGTGAGTTGTTAACACGGTGTTCTTTGTTACCCTCTGCTTTGTGCATGACTGACTCCTGTCAGCAAGGCCAGATGCCAGAGAAGGCTAGAGAGTGCTCCCAGTGCTGCCATGGAGGCTTCTTCGTGTTGGTCTTGTGCAGAGCAGCTGGATTGGCCTCAGTTCTTGAACGTGGCTCGTGAAGGGTGCGGGTCTCCTCCATAGGGTCAGATGGAAAGAGCCAGTCTACCCACATCCACCTTAATTCCTCATGAAACTGAAGTATGAGTAAATACTCTCCCTCTTAGTACACTCTCGCTAAGTTTATATAGTGAACTTAGTGAATACTCTCCCAGTTTTTTGTGTGGTTTACATGCATTCAGTTTTACTGAGTAGCTTGAAAACTTGATCAAGAAAATCTTTCCTCCCCCATGTCCCTGCCGTGGCTTCACACTGATTCGGGTTGTTGGAAGTACCTTCTCATCTTTGCAAATGCCTCTGTGTCATGTCACTGTGTCATGTCCCTTCAAGAGCTCTACCAATGCTGCTGTGCAGCAATTAATGTGCTGTAATTATAATGTGGCTTTCTGTGAGAAGGCAAATGGCATGTGATGATAAACAACCTGTGCTGAAATTCAGATTTTATCTTTAATTTTTTCTTAGCCAGGAATTCCTATTAAGCAATACCGATAACATTTCAGTAAAACTACAAGTGTTAACCCAGAGAACATGGCTCTGTGGCTAACTTACCAAAAAACTTGCTTTTTCTTAGGACAGGAAAGAAGATGGTATATATTCATTTACAAGTGATTTGGGTAACAAAACCCCAAGAAAAATCTGGGACAAAATGGTATTAATTATGTTGTGAGTATATAATATTTAAAGCTGGTTGAAAACTAATTGGTTGCTGTTAGGTAATTACTGATTTACAGTTTTATAGCCTGGATAGCTATTATGTTGGCTGAGATAAATTGCTTGATAAGTAATAATTGCTGCAAATGTATTGGAGAAATACTGGAATTAGTCTTGCTCTCACATTGAAAATTGTGCTTACTATCAAAAAATTAAAAACACATTTGCAGAGTCCCACTGTGAAAACACCTACAATAATTGCTGAAAAGCCAGGTTTAGTATAAATGTGTATGGTCACCTTCAAATTTTGGAGAGTGAATTAATAGAACCTTCAAAGATTACCAAGACAGCATTTAAATTTATTCATGTTATGTCTTTTTGATTTTGTAGTTAGATCTTGCTGTAAAACTCTTGACACAATTTCTCTTACGTAACTTAATTTTGCAGTGTATGATGAGAGTCATCACCTGAGCCAAATAGTTAATCTTCTGAATACAAGCTTTTCAAAAGTGGGTGTCAAGCCACAGGCATCTCTTCTTTTTAACTCTTGGGTTACAGAGAGAAGTTTCTGAGTCCAGGACTGACTTTACCTCCCTGTCATGCATAACTGACCCACGTGATGTTACTGGAGTCAGTATGGGAGCTCTGTCTGCAGGGTACAAGCCACTAGAAAAGTAACTGTTGCTTCAAATGGGTGTTTTGCAAAATAGATGTACCAAAAATAACAATTTGGCATCTGCATCACAATTTAGGACTTCTATAACTTTGTCAACGGTTGCTTTCTTAAAGGCTTAATTTGCAATTGCAAGTGTCTTTTAGGAAGACTGATGTTCTGGGTTGGAAGCTTCACTTCTGCTGGGCCCACAGCTGGAACCAGAGGTACAGGGAATGGAAACGTGGGGATTCCCTGGGGGAGTGAGAGTGAGAATCACTGTCCTCGGTGTTTATAGTGAGCATCCCAGGTGTGCTCTTTGCCATGGAGGGGAAAACACTTTGTTCACAGCTGCTGGCACTGAGGCTTTGTAGGCCTGCTACTATCACACTAAAGGAAGTTACAGTCTAAAAGAAGTATTTTTATCTTAACGATTTTGAACACCTGTGCAACCACCAACATGTCACTTGTTATGCATTGTGCCACTTCCAAAAAACTTTAATCACAGCTAATGCCACGATGACACTTTGCTTTGCTTCCACTGCCTGCTGTGTCACAGTTGAGGCAGCAAAAAAGGCCTTGAGCCCCAGACACAACCGGCAGTAGGGGAGTGACCTGTGAGAAACACAGTCTGAAAGAAACCTTGAAGTTGGTTGATGGTGAAATCTAAACCAAAGGAAACTGTGTTAGGGACAGACATACATATATAGGACCTTGGGAATGTGGTAGGTCAGCCCCAGAAAACCATACAAGCTTATCTGAAAGAGTAATCTGTTCCTTGACCTTATCTGTCATTAACAACCCCCCATTGCCTAGACCTCCCCTTTAACCCCCTGCCTCAGTAGTTTGTGGGGAAAAGATCAATGTACATCATCCAAATCTTGTGTTTGCTTGCACATATAGAGAAGTGCTGTCCCATACATTTGATAGAGGATTTTCTTCCAAGCTTAAACACAAAAGTATTTGACTCTGTTGTTTATAACTGTTTTGCTCTGTGAACTTGGGCAGAGGTTGAGCTGAATAATGATGTTTCTGTCTCAGTTCTATTCTAACTTCACCTAACCACAAGCCAGCCTCCTTTCTCCCCTTTTTAGGCAACCCCTGGCTCCATGTCAGAGTCTCGGGGGGGTGGAGCCCTATGAACTCTGACCAACTGAGAACTGCTTTGTGTTCCTGATGGGTTAGGTGCCCTACACACCCAGAGTGTGATATAGTTTCACTGGATTTTTAGCTGTTTCTCAGCTAAAGCTGCTTCCCTTGCTTGGCATCAGTTGTGCTGTTTGGCCTGCTTGACCTTATTTCAGTTCTTGAAAGCTTCTCACCCCAGCCCTTTTTCTGTCTCACACTCTTTTTGCTGCCTTTAAGTGGGCCCTGCCACTTACCTGGCTTACCCAGTTTGAAACATGTTTCTCTGGTTCCTGTGCTTCCTCCTCAGACTTTGTCACTGAGGCTGTCATAGTGCCTGACTCATAAAATGGACCATGATTCATGGTCCCTCTGCCTGGACTTAGCTACAGGACACAAACATGTCTTGCCCGTGTCTTCCAAAACTTCCTTACATCTGGAAACCGAAGCAGATTGTGTCCTGAATCCAAGAGTGGTGGCCTGATTGGTAACACTTGTTCCTGTACCTAGGGTGAGGTGATGCCTCAAGTGAAAGCGACTCGTCCTGACTGCAGCCAGGAGAAGGGCTTTTCATTATTTCCTACCAAAAACTGGTGTGGCCTTTACACAGTTTGGAGATGGAACTTTAGAACCTAAGGGATTTTTATTTCGAAGAACAAGAGTTAGAAAGAGCACCTCACCCAAACAGGGGAATCAGCATGGGGCTTTGGGTAACAAGTGGCACAGAGGACTGAGTAAAGCTGTTGCTCATAATGCAATTAGCAGGAAGGAATCTGCAACTTACTGGGATTCTGTTCAATTTTAGAGCTAATAATGAAGGGGAGTTAAAACTTCCTTCCTTTGTAGTGGTATGGGACAAACTGTGATTCTGTGCTCCTTCACAGAAGGAGCAGGCAGAAACTTACTGGCTCAAAGAAAATTCAGAGATGAATTGGGTATTCTGGAAAGACCTGGTGAGAAATAGGGGCATGCAAGGGAGACATAAACGGAAAAAGGAAGAAATTATTCACAGAGCAGGGAAAGACCTAAGGAGCTACTGATGTGCAATCTCTCCTGCAAATTATGGAAAAGTAACCCATTTAATGGTCTTTATTTTTGTTTATTATGTAATAGCTCATCTTCAAAAGGATTTAGAGCAGATTTCCCTGGAGTGACTAAGCCAGATTCAAAAATCTGGGGAAAAAAACTTGGCTAGGAAGACTGCTTTTTCCCTCTGTACCCATCTCAGCAGACAAAAGTATGGCCGTGCCTTATTCAATACAGGCCATCAGAACTACCACCTCACCTTGGGACAAATCCAATACACAAATTCTGGTTTCTTTTTCCAATTCTCAAAAGCAAAGTCTTAAAATAAATAAATAAATAAATAAATAAATGATTGTGGGTGGTGGTGTGTTGGTGGTTTTTTGTGGTGTTGTTTTTGGTTTTTTTTTAATTGGTTGTTTTGTTTTGTTGGTTTTTTTTAATAATACAAATGAGGAAACGGAACTGCAGAGGGGGTTCCTATTCCACAGGAGAAAAAAAAGGAAGAAGCATGAAAAGAAAAGGAAGTAGCATGAGCATGAATCTCCTGCCTGGAAAAATGAATCAGCCATATGGCAGCTTGAGTTTATTCTGATCTTCTTTAGTGGTGAACCTCTGGCCATTAATTCAGACACGGAATTGGTATCTGCCCTCTCCTTGCTCAGTTTCCTGTGTGACTGATCATGAAGCTCTCTTTGGATCAAGCATAATAACAGTGCCTGTTGTAAAGTCTTTGTTAAATCCTCTCTAAATTGGGCTCAATATCAGAAATGATGGACTTTGAAGCACCTAAAGAGTAGCTTTTTTGAGAAAGATGACATAGTTCAGTAAAATACTTTCTCCTAGTTTTTCACAGAACTTCTTTTCTATCAGATATAAATCCTTTCTAGACAGGTCAGAATTTAAAATATCTCTATTTCTTTATAATGCTTAGATAACACTTATTTTTCTTTTACATTTTTCATTGTATTGGAAAGGAGGCTATTGTGCTAAAACTATACTGAAACTTCAGGATGGTCTTTATTTTTTTCCCAAAGTCTGAACCAATGGTAGAAGCCCACTCTGGAATTGGTAGCTTAGAAATAAGTGGTGTGCTAGCAGAGGAACTGCTTTTCATCCTCTTCCCTGTTGTACCAACTGGAAGGCTCAGTCCCAGAAGCATGATCTCCTCATGAGGAAAATGCAGGAGTTAAGCTCTTCAGAGAGCCAGTTTGGCCCCCTTAAAGGTGAGGAATCCTCACAGGGCACAGCTGACTCAAGAAATTCCTGTCTTCTGGTCACTGGAGCAGAGCAGAAACTTTCCTGGCCTCACCAGAGTGCTCAGCACCTTCAGCTGTGCTGACTGAAGTGCTCCTGCAGTTGTGCTGGAACAGCTCAGAGAAATGATCTGGGTTGGGGGGGTGGGAATCAAACCAGTCCCTTAGAAAACAAATGTCCCTCCCCCCTTGTCTGATGAAGCAAGTTTTGCTAAGACAGGGCTGAGCTAACAGCTGAATGAAACAACTGCAAGGGAGGAAATTGATGGGGAGTGCGAAATCCTCTTAGGCAGGCTCTGTGACCAGGGGTTTGTAATGTGCTGCTGCACCTGGAGTCTGGTCTCTAGAGCGCTTCCATGTTCTGTCACAAGTAGAAAAAAGCAAATTCTGTCGTGTGAGTCAGGACACCTAGAAGTGTTATGGGTCTGGGCTTCCAAGGCCTGAGTCAGCTTTGGAAATGGGCTGAACTCTCTGTCATGGTATTGTCAGTGCTTGCACACTCATTCCTTCAAAACCACACCTTAAAAACTATGTCACGTTTTCTTCACATTAGATAAACACATTTACCTAAACCTCTCAGCTGTGAGCTCAAGTGTGAACTACAGTGTTTCTGGAATAGAACAAAATACATGTGTGCTGTACACATATTTCATGCGCAGCTGACTGGAGCTGCCTTGTGTTCTGCTCCTGCCAGCTCCTGCAGTAAACTGCTATAATCTTGCAAAGTTTTGGAGTTGTAATATGAGTTATCCCTGTTGTATCTCAAGCAGAAGACACATTACTGTAATTCTGTGTGCAGGCAAAATGTTGTAGTTTATTTTTATGGAAAGTTGTCTATCTGGCAGTTGTCAGAAGTCGACTTTGTATGGGAGAAGCACAAACAGATCCAGCTCCTTTCCATTTATTCCTAAGTGTCGTTCTATAACACTACAGATAATTTTTAAGGCTTACATTAAGTTTGGTGGGGTTTTAAAAATACGCAATTCTTCTACAGTTTCCAGACACTATCAGATTAAAGATCAGCAGCAGCACCTGTAGCTGTAATTGAAACCATGAACATAGTTGTATGACTGGGCATTCAGGAGGCTATTTTAAAGTGTTCCCTATAAGGCAGTCTTTCTGCTTATTTTCTTTTTTGTTTCCTCTAAACTTGACAGAAGGTGCAAAACGATCTGAAATGTGAATTCAAGCTACGAAATAGAATTTATTTTTGTAAGCCTGTCTCACGTACCAACTGACAGATTGTATCTAGAATTCCTAGGTGTCATCAACTTACATTACGCTGTTTTTTAATTTAAATTTTATTTTAAACACTCCTAATCTGATCACGATTTCCATTGTGTGTGTTATTTTTCCTCGGAACGCCTCATCTTAGTTTTGAAAAGACTGGAACCGGTGGATACTTTTCTCTTAAGTATCCTGCCTTTGTTAGGCAGGTGCGCAGAGTAACTCGGTTTAGAGACTGCTTAGTTATGCTAACACTGTCCCCAAAATTATAAGTAGATAAACACATGAGGGTGATTAGAGACGAATTACCAGGACAAAACTATTACTGTGCTGACTGATCTAAATATAATCTTACGTAGAACTATTCAGCATAAACGATGTGCTCAGCATTACACAATAAAGTGAAAAAAAAAACGTGTCACAAATTGTGTATCTGGTTACTTTAAGAATTCTGTACTGCTTATATGGAGAGCTTCAAGTTCATACAATCCTCATGCAGGGAGAAAAAACGAATCCCACGAATGCTCATCTAACTACGAACACACTTGGCGATGGGCAGAAGCAGAAAGCATGTCTGGAGAACGCTCCCGACCACGCGAACTGCCCTCGGTGCCAGCAGACACTGCCTCTGTGCGCGTCCTGCAGCTCTCAAGATAAGGCACCCTACATCCATGTGGGCAGCCGCACACTTATCTCCCAAGCCACGGGCTCCCTCGCACACGACCTGGCTTCCCGGGGGCACCGCGCAGGGAGCGAGGGCGGCCCGGCGGCATTGGCTCCGCAGCTCACTTCGGTAAGGCCCACCTTTGCCTCGGCCGGACGATTATGCCCAATTACTCCAAGGTTGCAACAGCAAAGGGCCCCATGCCTGCGTGCGGCCAGGCGCGTCCTGCGAGCTCGCCCCGTGTCCGAGCGGCCGCTCCTTTTTAGGCCGTGCCGCGGCCCCGATCCCATCCCGGGCCCGCCCCGCAGCAGCTGCGCTCCCGCCCCGCGCGCGGCCCCGCGCATGCGCCGCACCTTGTTTACCCCGCTCGGCGCGGCGCTGCTGCAGGCGGCCGGCAGGTGTCGCCCCACGCCCAGGAGAGCGGGCCCCGCTGGGCGGCCGCCAGGTGGCGCCTGCGCCCTCCATTCGCCCGCGAGCCGCCGAGCAGCGAACACCCCAAACAATCCCCAGCGCCGCCGCCAAATTAAATAACCCCGACCCGCCCGCGCCCCGCGCCCCCTCCGCGCCCACAGCCCGGCACCGGCCGGGACGGGCGCGCAGCCGGCGAGCCGCGCCAGGGATACGGGAGCGGAGCTGCGCGCCGGGGCCTCCTCGCTGCCTACGCCGACACTGGGCAAGGTAAGTTAGAAAATGGCGGCGAAGCTTCTGGAAGTTTGGCGGGGGGACGCGGAATCGCGGTGCGCGGCGGCGATGAGAGGCCGGGCCGAGGCCCGCGGCGCCCGGGCCCGCGCGGGGCGCCAGGCCGGCTGGCCGCGGGGACTGCGCGCAGCCAAGATGGAGGACGGCGGGGCCGAGCCGTGAAAACACTCCAGCCCCCCGCTTCCCCACCCCCCGTTCCCGGCGCGCCGCGGCGGGGAGGGGGGGAGGCGAGCGGAGCGCGAGTGAGAGAGCGAGAGGGCGCCGAAAGCGGCCCCCGTGCCCGCCCCGGCCCCCTTCCTCCTCCCCGGAGCCGGCCGCGGGCAGGCCGGGCCTGGCGCTCGGCGAGCTAAAATGGAGAACCGCCTTCTCCTCCTCCTCCTCCTCCCCCCTTCTGCCGAGCCGAGCAGGGGCTGCCGGCAAGATGGAGGACTCGGGCATTGTGTGCGTGGGGTGTGTGTGCGGGCGAGCCGGGCCGGGCCGCTCGGGTGGGCAAGCGAGGGAAATGGGGTCGGGGCCCGTGCTGCGCTCGGGGGGAGCGCTGGGCCGCGCAGAGAAAATGGTGGGGCGGCTGCCGGTCCCCCGGGGTCGAATGTCGGGGGAGGCCGCAGGCAGGGGACTCGCACCCTTGACAGCGCTCGCCACGGCTTCCTTCCCCCTACTCCCCGCTGCCCAGCAGCCGAGTTTTTCCTTCCAGCCCGCTCCCGGAGCGCGCAGGGAAGTGCCGAGGGATCGGGGTTTCTTTCTGTGCTCAGTCTCTCTTCCCAGAGCTGGGGCAACTCTGGCCGCCTTTCCCTGTGAGTGCATAGGAGGGCTTGCGGGAGCGGAACTCCCTCGGCCCAAGGGAGGACGTGGGGACTGACCTGCACCTTCCCCCCCCCCCCCCGCCTCCCTTCGCTGCCCCCCCGCCCCGGCGCCCAGCTCGGGGAAGGCCTTTGTGGGTCGACTTTTCCCTTCCGAGTGACTTTGGCCGAGCTCCTCGGCGGCTGCCCGCTAAGAGGAAGAGTTGTGGCAGTTTCCGTTCGGCTTCCTTTATTTTTTTTTGTAAAGAAAGGGCGCTTGCCAACTTGTGCCGGGGACGCCCGATGCCGGGAGCCGCGTGTTGCTGGAACCCCGCTGGGCTCTCGCCGGCCCCGGTGGGGGAGGGGGGCAGGAGGAGGAGGAAGGAGAATGCTTCTTACTGGGGGGTTTTGGCGCCACTTTTGTTTTAGATAGTGCTCCTCTGCCCCCTCCCCCTCGGCACGCACTGAACTGAGCTGAACCCTGCCCAGGTAGGAAACGAGAGCTTTCCTGGTGTTTCTCTTTTCTGGGCGCTTATTTTCTCTACACAGGTTAAAAAAAAAAAAAAAAAAAGTATATATATATATATGTAGTTGTTGCTGTGGTTAGGATCGGAGGGACAGCGGAGTGAGCGGCCGCAGATGGCTGGGCAGGGAGGCCCTGTTTTCCGGGAATTCCTCTCCCTGCCCAAGCGTATCCCTGGTGCTGGGCGTGCTGGCCTTGGGGGCCCGCACCGCTCTGCTCCCGGCCGCTCTGCCTCCATGCCTTCCTCTGTTCTGGTGGCGTTGTATAATCCGTCTGCCCCGTGGAAATCCGGGATCCACCGACCTCAATTTTTTTTTTTTTTTTTTTTTCCCTCCTCGCCCCCGAAAGCGGGCGCGGAGGCGATCGGGCCCCTCTTCCGCTGCTTTTATTTATTTATTTTACTGCCCAGGCTCGGCTCTCCTTTCTTATGTTCCCACGGGATGCGGCGTTAGGAGCTGACACAAAGTTTCGATCACTGCCGACTCCAGTGCTCTAGTTACTGAGGGGGGGAGGTGGGGTGCGTGGTTGGTTGGGATTTTTTTGTTTATTTGTTTGTTTCGTTTGTTTTGTTTTTTAATTACTTTTGGCAGCCTGGGTAGCGCTGCTGCTTACCCCCCCCCCCGCCCCGCCCGCGCTCGAAAGCTCTCCCTTTCCGTGCGCTCCCCGAGCCACACCCTGGCGTGTCCGGTCTCCCGAGGCTCCTGAGCCGTCGGTGTGACCCCGCGTTTTCGCTGCGCGCTCCGGGGCCGCCGCCCGGCGCGGGTTGCGGGGGGGCCGTGCCGGCGCGGTCCGGGCGGGCGGTTGCCGAAGTGCGTCACGGCGGCCCCGCCGGGCCTGCTCGCCGCGCCTCGGGCCGCGCCCG
>NW_024581638.1:0-28745 GCF_017639235.1 Corvus kubaryi
GGCCGGCGAGGCGTTGCCCCGGGGACGGGCGCGCCGCCGCCCGCGGGAGCGTCCGGAGCGGGCCGGGGCTGCCCCGGCGGAGCCCAGACCCGGTCCCGAGCCGTGCCCCGGCTCGAGGGTCCGCAGCGCTCCGGATGGAATCTTCAATGCTGCTCTTTACAAAAGTGAATGAAAAATTAGCTGTCTAATAAGCGCTTCTGTGGTCTCTGTGGTTCTTTTCACATATTTGAATATTATCTCTGCCTGCCCACTCTTGTATTATTTTTCTTTTATTAGGCCCGTCGCTTTCTAGAACTGCTTCTTGTTAATAAAAGTGCAGTTTTGTTCAGCTTTTCTTTTTTAAGATTACAGTAGTTATTAAGAATTCTACAGGGAGAAGTTCACTCAGGTAGTATTTTTCAGCGGTAATTTAAGTTCAAGCAGTTCTCTTTTTCACAATGTCTATGATGTTATGCTTACATTTTTCTCTTTAACAGTAAGTGTATTTCTGCTTCTGTACTACTTGTCTGATGCTTTTGTCTTCCTGCTGAAAGCTCTATAAATGGGTGTAAGTACTCATATTGGTTTGGGTAATTTTTGCACTGTTTTTAATCTGCATCTGCTCTAAAATGCAAACATGTTTGCAGCACTACTTTCATTATCCCTTCACTGCTACAGTCTTACATTGTGATTTTAATTGCAATGCTTCATGTAACTAACTGGGAGAATTTAGTTTCCTAATGAACATATAGAAACTTCAAGATCTTACAGTAGACCATTTTTGAAGGAAAAGCAACCAATTGCATGAAAAAACCCTCTTTTACCTTTTTGTCAAATACTTTTTTTTTAAATCTAATACCTTGACAAAGAGCAGTAGGAAATACACTAACTTAATTACTCATTGTTTATCCTGAAGTAAGTCACCACATAACAGAGAAGACAACAGTGAAGTGTCATCTTTAAGAAAGCAAGTTTTTGTGTGATGGATTGGTTGGTTTAGCTTTTATTTGGATATTTTTCATTTTCTTAATTGCTTCCTTTTGCTATCTACTTGATTTCTTTGAAGTTTTCTTTGAGGTCCTTTAAAGAATCCCCAACTACTTCCTTTTATGAAAAGCTTGGCACCTACAGCACTGGCCAAGAAGGGCAAAGGAATAAGTTAATGATTGTTCTGTGCCTCGCCTGATCTTGCTCTTTGCAACCAGCAGCAAAAGTGAAAGAATGCTGATGAGGGTGGTTGGTTGTGGGTTTTTTTGACTGCTCCCACTGATACAAGACAGACTTGCATTTGTTACCAGAAAAGTAAGGAAATGTGTGTTCATATCTCAATTTTAGAAGTATGAAAATGGATTTCATTTCAGGCCGTGTGTACCTGTGATAGGACTTCTGTCTGTTGCTGTCCTCCCAAGGTGGGTGGTACAGCTGCAGGGAGCTGAAGACTTCCAGAAAATCCAATTTATAATCAGATACAGAATTTCCTAGGAGAGAGAAGAGAAGTCTGGATCATGGGATTTAATTCTGTCTGCTGTTACGTTCTTTCTCCTTTTTG
The DNA here is from genome assembly GCF_017639235.1 of Corvus kubaryi. Lineage (NCBI taxonomy): Eukaryota > Metazoa > Chordata > Aves > Passeriformes > Corvidae > Corvus > Corvus kubaryi. The sequence continues at coordinate 1,529 of NW_024581638.1, forward strand.
CTGCCCTCTAGTTTTTAGTTCCAGGATTTTGTTTTGTTGTCTTTGGATTTTCTGGAATATGCCCAATTTATGTCGTTTGCTAGTTTTAGTAAAATATAGGCATTTCAGACTTTCCCTGACCTCAGACTCTTTCAAATTTAGAATATATTTTAGTTCGGATTTTTTGGCCAAGGGAGAGAATTTTAAAATGTTTGTTTTGTTCATAGTTTCAAAGTTGTGGCTTCATAAACAGTGCTGAAGGTTATGTGAAAAAGAAGGTTTTTAACCTCTTTTTGTTTCTACCAACAGGAATGAAAGTATTGGAATTTGTTCTAAAGATTGGTGGAAAATAGCCATGAAACCTGTATCTGCTTTGATTAATCCATTGCTATACTTGGTCTGATTGGATACTAATTCCTTAGGGAAAACTACTGTAAGTACCTTTTGTATTGTTTTGTTTAACAGTGTGCAGTCCTTTGCTGCTTTTTAGTTTTCATAGCATGGGGTCTTTTTTGCAGAGTTCTAATCCAAAATATTCTGAGCATGATGATTTAAAGTCAGGCTCTAGAAACCGCAAGATTTTTAAACATGAAAAATGTAGCTGTGTGTGAAGACTGAATGCTGTTAAGATGAAGAAGGCATACTGCAAAGCTTGAATTGAGTGTCACTCCTGTCATATAAAATGTAAAATGAAGCTGCACATATCTTGCAGATCATTGTCCTTCCCCTTCAGTGTTTTGGAGAGTTTCTTATTAAATAGAAAGGCAAGCAGAGTATTTTCAACAGGCACAACTTTCATATTTCTTTTTTGGTAAAATATTATAATTAGAAATAATTCCCAAGTCATCCCCATTTCCTGACAAAGCTAAAAATAAAATATAGAGGATAATTCAAGACAGATTTCCAAATTTACAAGATGATGAGGGATGTGCGTGTATAAATACACACACTTTATATATAAATGTATATATATGTATGTATTCTTCTCATTCTTTAATAGCAAAACATTCGTGCTGTGACACCAGAAAGTATCAGGATGCTGTTCTGCCTCAGGCTGCTGCTGAGTGACTGTGAGTGATGAGTTCAGCATGGCTGCTGTGGGCAGGAGCACTGGCAGGGCAGGGAACGCCCTCGCCAGTGGGTGAGGCAGGAGGTGCCGGTCCGATGCTTCTCCCAACTTTGCCATAGAATCCAGAAGATTCAGCAGTTTTGCTGTGGCATGAATCATGTTGCTGTAACTGAAATTTCATATCATAATATCTCCCTGATGAAAAACGCCCTCTTTTTCCATATTTTTCTTTAACTAGGAGTTTAAATTATTTGTAAAAGAAGGATGTAGCACTAAAAGCTGAAGCGCAGCTCATACTCAGGAAAGAAGATGCATCTCAGGGCACTGCAGGTTTTAATAGGCATTTTTTACTACTGGCTGTTCTTTTTAATTATCCTTGTTGACTCAGTAATTTTTTTTTGTTTCTTAGCCACAGGAGCAGTATCTTAGGCTACAGCATGCCAGTTTTTCCTATAGCAGCTGGTATTTATTCCTTCCTTCTCATACATACAACTGAAGTTGTGATGACATTTAACTTGCAAGTTCACAAAAAGGATTTTTTTTCTCTGCCCTTAGCAGCCATGAATCCTTTTTTTTTTCGTTTCTCTATTCCATACCTGTATGACTTCTTCATGAAGAAAAACACAATGTAAAAATAGTTCTCAAAATGGTGTATTTCTGTTTGCCTGGTTATGTACATTTTGAAGATGGGGAGAGCGTAGAAGTCTTTGTGACTAAAGTCAGAAATTAGGAGGATATAATAGCCTACTATAACCTTGAGCAACTGACTGACTTCCTGTAATGACAAACCCTGATGGGAGGCTAAGTAGGACCTGTTGGAAGAACAGACAAATGAAGCTGAGCTGATGGGGTTATGTAAGCTTTGGCTTTGAATCAGGAGGCATTCTGTAGATATATACTCTCTTTCTAAAATAAATTAAAAAGAATATAAACAGAACTTTTTTAAAAAATGGCTATTGATAATTAGATACAAATATGCTAAAATTTGTAAACACTGTTTAAATAAGTCATGTTTCTGGTCATTTTATACTTTTATAATCTTTATAAGTATGTTTTCAGTTAGCAGCATGCACCTTCCTTGATCTAATTGCAGCTGAGCAGGCAGAAACTGAAGTTCATTGAAGTGACATAATCTGTGTGTCAGCTGGTACAGTATGTTCTTTTTGATATTCGCTTGGTGTACTACTCACATTTCAAAATTCAGTCAACAATAAACGCTAACATGTACCCTTTGGTCAGAAACATGAGGCTGTGCAAGTAGATTTCTGACTTGGAGGTTACTCCCATGCTAGTCATGTAAAAGAATTAAAAATAACGCCTTATAATGCCAATCTGGTTTAGGGTTAAGGACGGAAATAATCATGTCTAGTAAAAATACAGTTGAAAGGGAAAAGTGCGTTTTCTACTTTTCCTTTGAAGGTTTTCAGATCTAGATAATATGATCATGTTGTATTTTTGCATAAAATCAATACCTGTTAATATTTTTAAAGCTGAATTAAACATGTTTGTTTTGCAGAACGACAGTGTACAATTTTGCATTTTGAATAAGTTAACATTTTTGCTATATATTTTTGTCTTTATTTTTTCTTCTGAAACATAATCAGTAGGCTATATAAATTGGTAATTCAGCTTGAAAGAGGGTGGTGTCTTGTGGCAAATAGCCTTCAGATATCTAAAAGCAGGATTAAACTTGGCTCAATTTCTGGAAACCTTTCAGGCTAAAATAGATTTTGTTTATTCACTGTATAAGAAGATATATAATGTTTCAATAATAGTTAAAATATCTGGGTTTTATAAATGATTATTGTTAACATTTCTGGACCTTCTACCTTTAATTCACGTGTCCTTAAATAAAACCTATGCAAAATGGCTTAATTAACTTCAGTATACATAGAGTATACTCTGAACTCAGATTGGCTACTGGTATATATTGTAAAGTCTTGTGTGCCCATCTTAGGTGGCAGATTTTTGTGAATTTATGTTTCTTAGCCATGAACTATTCAAAAATTTACCTTCAGTCATTTTTCTGCTGCAGTTAATATCTGTCTGAGTGCTGTTATGATGCCAGATAATTGTTCTAAATCATTATTCCAACTAACTGGAGTTAGGCTATGGCTAAAAAACCGGTGCAGAAATACTCTTCCTAAGGTAGCTGTAATTTTACACTTTGAATAGTTGCTTTTAACAGTTGTTCGAAATAGAAATAATTGAACATGATACTGTATTTGAAGTAGCACTAATATTGTATATAAAACAGTACTTACACAGGCAAGGAGTTTGCCTCAATGCTTGATAAGATGTTTCTCATAGATAAAACTATAGTGAAATGTAAACCAGCCATGTTTCGTGGGGCTGTTGTAAGGGAAGAGCTTCATAATGTGGCTGGAGCATTGTTAAACCTTGCATCTACCTGAGAGGGACTGGTCCTGCTTCTGTCATTGCAGTAATTAGATGTGGCTTTGAGAGGCTTTTAGAATCATAGTTGAACCTTTCTGCTCCAAGACATCATGATTAAATTATGTGGTTGATATAATTTGAAAAAGCTAGTTCATATTAAAGAATTGATCTGTTGTGATTGTACCTTTTGTGTCAGTACTCACTGGTCTCTTGGTATGTGCTTTTCATACTGTTTTGATTGTGAGGATTGAGATGGATTGCTTAATTCCAGAGAATCCAAATGTGGCAAATATTTTCATTATTACCATATAGAGGGCATAATTTCTTTTTTATTCACCATGTTAACAGAAGGGTTTTTGAAGTATTCATAGCATTGTAGAAAAAAGCTAATGTACATAAAACAAACAATTAAAATGCAAAAAATTTAAATAGGAAGAGTTTTTTTCACTGGTGCTGAACTCATTTCTATATAAATACAATAGAAATAGAGATACACTGCTATTCATACAGCAAAAGCCATATGCATTTGTTTTGGTTTTTTTAATGAACAGTTTGAGAAGGAGAATCTGAAGGATGTGATGTAGGCTTTGTTTGTGTTCTTTTAGAAAGTCTTTCAGGCATGCAGATAAGAAAATTACTATGCAGCTAGTTGGTTTTGAGTTACACCAATTCTTTCATGGATGCAGTGTAGTAGTGATAGATGCTTAAGGTCACTTGAGATCTTTACAGGAACAGTTCTAGAGGCTTTAAAATAAGATTTTATAAGGAAATAAATGTGAGCAATAAACATGAAAACTTTTAAGCTTTCAGTATAAAAAACTTTTCTATGTATGTATGTATATAAAAAATACATGTTTTATGGCAGCTTTCATATTACTAAATGTAATTACTGGTTTGGGGTTTTTTGCTCTTCGAAGTCAAAACAAGCATATAGGTCAGATTTGTAGGTTAGTCAATGCAATTTATTCAGATGCTATTTTTGAATTTGCTAAGCTAAAACAGAAAGCCACAGCATATTTCTAGTGTTCTTACATTAGTAATGAACTGAAAGAAGTAATTAAAGCTGGTGCTCAGAAATCTTGTATCTGTTATTATGTGAAGCACCCATGCCAGGTGTTTGATGTCACGTTTTCCCTACCTGCTTATAGGTTAATTATCTTTGTCATCTTGGCAGAGGATGCAGCAATCCTGCAATACATAGGCATTTTAATTTCCCCCTCCCCTTTCTGAACCCCAAAACAGGTTTTGTAGAAGCTAAATCTGGTGTTATAGAAGCAATCACTGGAACATCTGCATTGACATTACAGAATGTATAATCAACGTTAATGCAGGTCTTGAGGAAGCTATGCTTTTGTGTGCTGGCCTACGTTATATAGACTGGAAATAGATATATTTCAGCATTCCTATGGAAAATAGAGAGGGACACTTGTTCAGTTAAGTACATACTCTGCTCTTCCTTATATGCCTTTCTTTTTTGCTAATTGCTGAACTATTACTGCTTTATGCTAAGAAGTTTATTTGAGCAGTCTCATTATAATTTAATTTACCACTTTAAGATGTGTATCAGCAATAGCCAAGACTTTTTAAGTCAATAGTATCACTGCACTTGTCTGGACAAGAGATGAATGTTTACTGTGCTTTGACTTCATCTGTGTTGGGATGAAGGTGATGACTGTCTATTTGTGGTTCTTGCACAGGACCCGCTGTAGCCAAGTTGCTTTGTTTCATCCTCAACAAAGATGGGGCTTGGCTTGTTTGAGTGCTCTTAGCAGCCTTCTGGCACAGAAGGGATGGGAGGCAGGACTGGTAGTTGGTACTCACCGTGGAAAAGTGTAGGCAGGGGTAGGAACAAGTGCTAAAAAGAATGATGTTCCTTCAGGGAGGGAAGGGAGGAAAAGCTGAGGTGATGGCAGAGGTACAGGAATTTTTGTAGAGAGTGTAGGCAGGGCATGGAAAAGTGGAAGCAATGTGCCGGACATGAACACTAGTGCTGGGTAGTCCCAAGACACTGATCTTAAAAGCAGTGCACAGCACTTTGATAAAATGCCCCGGTGAAATATCTGATAGTTTATTTCGCAAGATGTTTTGCTAAAATATAAATTGAGGTATGTCTTTACAATATAACACAAGTAAAAAAGGTTTTTCTTTTTGTTTTTTTTTACCAGTTGCTGCCCACCTGTAATGGGCATGGGGGTCATGGCCTTCACATGAGGATAATATGTAGTTGTGTTTGAGAATTGAGCTCTACAATCTTGCAACTCTGGTCTGACTTAGATCAGTGTTTTAAATTTAGTAACTTTGTATTTCAGGTTCAGAAGCCTTTTGGCAGAGTTTTGGCCAGAAGTATTTTGTTGATTTCATTCTTGCAATCTTTATTAGGAAAAAAGAACATACTTTTAAAGCTATAAACCTGTGTGTTCTCCAGGTAAATGTTTATAGGCCTCTAAGATATCTTGATCTTCCTGCTTTTCTTCACAATTTTTTTATTATTTTGGTTTTAATACCTTGGTGTTTGCCTCTGTGTAGCAGGTGATACAGCCAAGGGTGAAATGGGGGAGAGGAGGAAGAGTTGTTATTTTAATACATAAAGGATGGTAGTTGAATTTAGCCAGTCTCCAGGGTTGTATATGGATGTGATCTATCCTTCTGTCTGGGAAATTAAAACATATATTCTTTGTTTAGGAAATCTAAAGGAGAGCCCTGCTTATGAAGAGATGTCGTGTAATGTCCCACATAACTCAGAAGCTTGTGCCTCTGCAGACACTGATGGAGCCCAGGAATGGGCACAGGAACGTGACCGACTGGGAACTTTTGTTGGATTTCCACAGGGCTGTGCCATTTCGGTGTTAGCTCTAGCACAAGCTGGCTTTGTTTATACTGGAGAAGGTGACAAAGTGAAGTGCTTCAGTTGCCATACAACTATTGAAGGATGGATGCCTGGGGATTCTGCAATTAAGAGACACAAACACCTTGCTCCCAGCTGCAAGTTTATTACTGAATCTGCTTTTCTGGAAAATAGCATGGATCCTGTTGCCCAGAACTACCAGAATAGAACTGAAAATGGTTCCAGCAATTCAGTCCTCCTGTGTGCTCTGGATGACCCTGATGTGGAGGCAGATTACCTTTTGAGAACTAGGCAGGTTGTGGATATGTCAGATAGTTTCTATCCTAAAAATCCTGCTATGTGCAGTGAAGAAACAAGATTGAAGTCTTTTCACAACTGGCCCCTCAATGGCCAGTTGACACCACAGGAATTAGCTAATGCTGGATTTTATTATACAGGTGTTGGTGATCAAGTGGCATGTTTTTGTTGTGGTGGAAAATTGAAGAACTGGGAACCCAGTGACAGAGCTTGGTCAGAACACAAGAGGCATTTTCCCAAATGCCTTTTTGTCCTGGGCCGGGGTGTTGGAAATATTTCAAGTGAATCTATTCCTGCTGAGCTTGGCATAAGTGGTCTGAACAATGCACAACACCCAAGGAATCCCTCTATGGCAAAATATGGAAAACGTTTACAGACATTTTTATCTTGGATATATCCTGTTGACAAGAAGCAACTTGCAGAAGCTGGATTCTATAGCACAGGTAAGCCAGACCTTGAAATGGCTAATACCTTTTACAAAGAAATTGTACATAAGGAAGTGTCTTGTTATGAAAAAACCCTCAATTTTTAAAATTCTTATATGGAACAATTTGCCAGAATCTCTTTACTCTGTAAACTACTTTCCACAGTTCTTATGTAAAATTGTATACATTGTATCAGGTATGGTTTCCTAGCAAGGCATAGACTTGATCATAAATTTGTTCTTAGCAGTAAAACGGCCAAGTATTTTCTTGCCTATTAAAACCTTTATAATACATCTTTCACAAAGACAATTATTTGAGTTAATATTTTTTAAGAAATGAAGTGCTGTCCTCCAGACCTTAGGTGTAAGGAATGGGCCTGTGGCCTGTACAAAAGCCTGTGAACAAGACAATGCAGGTTGTGTGCCATTCTACTTAGTTAACGCATGTTTGCATTATCATGGCACGTGGACACCCAAAACCAGCAAATACCACTACTGCCTACTTTATGAAGACAGTGGTGCCAGTGGAAGAGCTTTTACTCCTAGACATGTAGTGTTTGAATTGGATAAGACACCGTCTCTGTGCATTGGTTTCTCAGTTAGATGAAATTGCACAGTACCATTAAAGATCTTTGAAATTCCTCAGTGAGAGATCCTGTACGAGTGCAAAGTGTTGCTCTTACTTGGTGACAAGGAAAAGGGGATTATCTGGGATAATTTCTTGCTCTCATCTTACTTGACTTCTCTCTTAGTAGCTCTCAGAACTTTTTAATCTGATTCCATTTATTTTACCCGTGGCCATAAATAAAATCTTTGCTATATTCCTGTATGGGTTATAAATGGGCAATATTTGTACCCAGTAGAACTATTTTATTGATTTCTTCTTGGATTCATAAAAGTACCAAAAGATCTGTATTGTGGAGTTGCACTAACTGAGCACCAGCTTATCAAACCGAGGACTCTTCAGGTGACTTCTGTGAAAACTGTTCCCTGTGGCCTGAGAGGAATTTAACTCTCTAGGGAAACCCTATCCATACCTCTTCTCATTCCAATTAAAACAATGTTTAAGCAGTTTCTGGGGCAGTCTTGGATCACAGTAGGCACAGTGCTAGAACAGAGAGGATGCAGTTCTCCTCAGCTGGGTTTGTTATTGCTGATTAGGGCCTGTTGATCTTAATGGGAAATGGAGGACCACACCGCCATGTAAACATCTCTCATTCTTTGTGGCAGCCATTTTCAGGTCTTGTTTACCATTGGATTGAGCTCCTTGATAATAGATTATTTTTAGCTTTTGTTTTTTATCTGTATTATTACTTACTAAAATAAAATTCAGGAAAACTTGCTTCTCTTATTTTGTGTTTCTTTAAGTTTGGTTCTCCCCTGAACATTTGTTTCAAATCATGCATGTTGTTCTCTGTTAAAATGGAGTTATTTTCAGTTTAAATTGTGAATCAGTATAAGAAATATTTATTTTCTTAATAATGTAACATTTTAGTTGAAAACTTGGTATTATGCCTGCACGTAGTATGTATGTGCAGTAAAGTATGTAACTTTATTCTTGTGTGTTTCCTCAGGTAATGGTGATCACGTTGTATGTTTCCACTGTGGTGGAGGATTGCAAGAATGGAAGGAAAATGAAGACCCTTGGGATCAACATGCCAAATGGTTTCCTGGGTAAGGTATCTCTTAGTGTTTTCTTGGTATGTGTCTGAGTCTTATTTATTTGAGAAGGTTGATTATGGCTTAACATTGTTTAGAGTTATGAAAATAATTTTATGTTGTCTTATTTGTAGGCATTATTAAAGGGAAGATATCTATGTGTGGATTTAAGCGATGCTTGCTTTCTCAGCAAGAAGAATCGTGTAGTTTTGTCAATATGTATCTGAGGGATTTTTCTTGTTTTTCAAGTGCTACATTGTAATGGTTGTTGTAATAGCTTGGTACTTGCAAAAGTTTATAACTTATACCAGGATACAAAATGACTAAACAGCTGCCACAGTGCAAACAAACCTGAAGAAGTCAGTAGCGGCGTGGAATGTAGAACAGAATTCTCTCTAATTATAAAGGATTAGGGATTCCAGGTAATAGTAGTAGTAGTAGTAGTACCAGAAATAGTTTTTAGAAAGACTGCCAATGTCGTCTAAAATCTGTTTTGAGGAAAGGAAGAACAGTATGACTCAGTAGTTCTCACAGGTGAACAGAAGTCATCCAAATACAAAGATATAGTTACTTGTCTAACATTGATAAAATCAGTGTCTTTTATGCGTTGACTCTCAATTTTCTTTTCTGTGGTGAATGGCTCTCTGGAAGTTGGAGATTGGTATTTATGCATTAGCTGATCCCTGTTTTAACAGTGGTACAGGCAGTTTTTAATTATTAGTCTCTGCCACTTGAAAGAGAGATGATTCCAAGTTTTTAGTGTGGTGCAGTGAATGGTTAAGGAATGTTTTCTTTCTACATTTCGCGCCTCTTTTATGGGTTTGATTTTGGTTTAGATTGCATAAATTGTGTCGGGTTTGATTACTTCCTCTCAGATCATAAACTGTTTTTTGGGGGTTCTGTTTGCACATCAGCCTCAGTGGCAGTGTGTCAGTCTCACAGCAGCTGTCTGTTCCTGAAGGTGAAGTAACTGCTGGAGCTGGAGAACTCTTGTCAAGCAGTTATAGCATTCCCTAAATCTTCTGGTAGGGAAGAACTCTGCCCAGTGGCTAAGACTGGCTGGGAAATAATGCAAGAAAGCATGGAAGGCACCTGTCTGACCAGTGACTGTTTGCTTTGATTGTGAAAGACTAAAAGAACCAGCATTTTAACATAATGTTTATTTTTCATTTGAGTGAGTCTTTATTTTTAGAAATCTGTGTCATGAGTTGTCATGGCCAAAAACTCTTAAGCTTTCTGTTTCACCAAAAATGTAAGAAGATAAGTAGTGCTTAAGGTGTTCTTAGAAATATTACAGCGACATCACGGTTGTTGACTAAACATTTAGAGATTTTAAAAGCAGGCAGTCTGTATAATGTGGGAAACTTATCAAAGCTTCCAAAGTTATGCAACAAATTTTTGCTGCTAATGCAGTTTTATTAAATCTAAATATTCTTATTTTCAGGTGCAGATTTGTGAGCAAGGAAAAGGGGATAGAATTTATAAATAATGTTCACTTAAGAGATGGACGTAAGGATTCAACAGTAGGTTTCTTGCTTATTAATCTTTTTGTTAAAATAGAAAAAATCTGAAAAATTTTTACATGAAGTTACCTTTTAATGATGTGCCTATCACTTAATCCACCTGCTGCTTCTTTCATTGGCAGAAAGTGAAAGAATTGCAGTGTATTTTGTTTCTGTCAATCCGAGTGCACAGATCTCCCAGTTCTCCATTGCTGGGTTATGGATCATAGCCAGGGTACCTTGTGAACGTTGTATACTGGATACTGAACAAGTGCCATTTGTTTTATAGCCTGGGAACCTAAGGTTTATGATGAATAATAGCAGATACATTTTCTTTTCTTCTTGGTAGAGCATTGTTAAACTTGTGTGTAGTCACTAAAATGTAAAACTGATAATATTTTAGAATTCTTCTGTAGACTAAGAATCATGTACATAGTATTATTGCCAAGATGGGTTAAAATTTTAACAAAATACTGATCATTTATTCAGAGCAGGTTAGTTGTAGTCACTAAAATAACTTGAGATCAAATAGCTGTTTTTTATTTTGTAACTGTATACATTTCCTTCTACTTTCTCCAGAATTATAATTTTGTTTCTTTCTATTTCACTTTTAGACAGAAGCTGCTGAAGGGACAATACTTCCTAAAGGTATCTATTTAAAACAAACAGCCTCCCCCCTGTTTTGGAATATACATATTTGAATGTATAGTGGCAGGAATGGTTGATTTTAAAAATAACCCTGTTATATTTTTAAATCAAGCATGACAGGCAAATTGTTGGATGATATTCTTCCATTGCTTCATTGCTTCTAAAGAACTTCAGAATGTATTTTACTTCTCTTAGGGGTAATATAATTTGGTAAATACTGTAAAGTAAAAGTTGTGAACTATGGAAGATGTTTGTATCGGATGCAGTCTTATAGCTGGTGAGTGTGCATCCAGTATTGAATTAGTGCTTTGGGATGAATGTTAAAGAATACTGAATGGAAACAGTCCTTTTTCACGGGGCAGGAAGAGTTGGTCTGTCCAATGGCAAGGACTAGGAAGCTGAGCAAGCTGAAGCAGTTTGTTATGTGTTTCAGTATTACACATTCCTGCAATGCTTTTCACAAATACCAGCAATAAAAAAATAAAACAGTTAAAGAGGTAGTAGGAGGCCAGTCAAGCAGCTTCATCCCAGGGAATGGGAGCTGTTGCTAGTAAGAGTGGTTACACAAAACCTGCTTTGAAATCTCTCCCATATGGCTCATTTATGAGAGTGAAACTAAAAGAACCTTTTTTATTTAAAAAAAGGCTTAATTTTTAAGAATTAAAAATTGAAAAATTTTGCTGTTGGAATGTTGATTAGTAAAATGAAGGGGAAGGTCCAACAGACTGAAAAATGGTTTCCCCAAGTAGTGTTGTGTCTTACCATGGACAGATCTGTTTGCTTGGTGGTGGTGTAACACAGTGCTGCTGTGTTTTGGTTTAATAAATTCAAATTACATACTGGTTTCTCTCAACATATGTATGATTTTTTTTTTTCTTCCCTGAACTGATTTAAAATTGGTGTAATGTTACTTATCCATTGGGACTTGGAATTTTGGATGAATTTCACTTAACATTCAGCTACAGAATTTGTGGTGACAGTTACATGAAACATGTTTGTTGATTTGAACAGCAAATCTAGAAGGATTTCTATAATATAAATAAATGAAGGGAGACTGGGAAAGCTAGGATAGAAGAAAACTCAAATCTGCAGTCTTTACAATTAGCAAACGTCTCAAATTGGAAATATAGTTCCTTAGGCTACATATTTGTTTGCAAATATGTATCTTAAAGTATTGTTGTGAATACTGTCAGATAATCAGATTCATCCTTCTTAAAGTGTTTTTGTTTTGTTTTTAATTTCTTGTTTTAGATGATCTCTTACAGAATCCTTTGGTACAAAGTGCCATAGCCATGGGTTTCAGTTTGTCTGAGATTAGGAACACCATGGAAAAGAGATTGCAGATGACTGGAGAAAGTCACACATCTGTTGAGGATCTGGTAGCAGACTTAAGTGCTCATAAAGAAAATACAAGGGAAGAAGAACCAAATGAAATCCCAGTTGAGCAAGATGAGCTTATTCAATTACAAAACCTCTGTGTGTACTTTCATATCAGTTCTTTAGTCTGTGAAATACTTTTTATTGTTACCTGTTTACTCTCTGATCCCAGTCTTACCTATGGTAAAGTTACAATACTGTAACTTAAAATTAAAGACATTTGGTTTGGGACGTGCAAAAAAAGCCCTGAACAAACAGGATGTTAACATATTTGAGTGTAGCAGCATTTATAAATATCATCTCTAAAATAAGTAGTATTGGTATCTCAGAAGTGTGTAACACTGACAGTCTAGCGTGCTTCTGAGAAAGGTTGTATGTGCTAACAAAAAAAGGCCAAATTGTTGTGACAATTATATTTAAAAACAAAAGCAAGAATAACTACAAGAATATAGTTATAAGAAGAAATATAGATGTGGCAAAATGAAATAGACACAGGGATACACTGTCATATTCAGTGTATTCAATATGAAAAAGTCATAGTGGGGGGTTAGTTATTTTGCAGTATATAATTTTGCTGGGGGTAGAAGTATTTTTGTTCTTGGCCAGTAAGAACAAGCGTGCTTCTAAATGGTGTTTCTATTCAGTTATTTATGTTCCAGTTTTGCTGCGATGTGCAGGTCACGCTCAGAAAGCCCTTGTGGCGCACTCTGCAAATAGACCAAACCCAGGAGTTCTGATTCAGGAGACTTGTAATTTAAGACAAGCATATGGGTGAATTCATAGGGAGGGCAAAGACCATCTGGTTGGTGTGATAAGCAGAGATCTTACCAGCCCACTCCTTTTAATAAGATTTTTAATAGGACATTGTGGGGGAAAAAGAATTTGCAGTGCAGCTGGACCTTATTTTGGTGGTTGGCTGTGCAGAGCTTCCCCCAAGTGGCAGGGGAGGGTGTCTGAATTTTGTATTTTCAAATGGGGCATACTGGAATAATAAAGAGCTCATATACAATGCGAGATTGACTCTTTCTGTGTTACAGATTTTAAGCTTTTTGAAATACGGGCAATTTGAAAATGGGGGCAGGGAAGGAAATCACATCCTCATTTTTCTCATTGGGGAAACTCAGAAAAAGAAATAAGATCCAAATTACTTAACCTTAAGTAATTAAGGTTAATTTCTTAAGTAGCAATTATCCTTTCTTTCACCTTCTACTCAAATTTTGGGGAACTTGTCAGTGAGAGGTCCATGCAAAGAATGGTTTCTGATTGAAATATGCATATCCTAAATTCTATAGGTATTTCAAGCTCTTACAAAGATAGATAGATGCACTCCCTGCTTGCATTGGCCTGGGAGATGTAATGAGATAGAAGGGGAAGTAAAAAAAAGAGGATTCCATCCTGCAGCTGGGATTCTTCTCTCTTAATATTTTTTTTTGTTCTTTTTAAGGGTGTGACCTTTAAATTATATGAAGAAAACTTTGTCCTTGTGTGTAAAGAGAAAAAAAAAAGAACAAGAGTCAGTGGTACTAAGTATGTTAACTTCTTTTTATGTGTCTATTTTCTTTAGACCTCAGTACTGAAGAGAAGTTAAGACGCTTGCAGGAGGAAAAGCTCTGTAAAATCTGTATGGCTAAAGACGTATCAGCTGTCTTCATTCCCTGTGGTCACCTAGTTGCCTGTAAGGAATGTGCTCAATTACTTAATGAATGCCCTCTGTGTCGTACAGATATTACGAAGATACAGGAAATTTTTATGTATTAGTGAAACACACAGCACTATGGATGCAAGTGTTGCCTGTTTTATTACTTTAAAAATGTGTACTGTAATGTAAAAAGTGCAGTTAATTCCAGAATGTAACCATATGGCAGGATTTAGATTTTTCTGCTGTCAAGCTCTACACGTTTTAACACTTTACAAATTATTTTCCTTAAGTGAATTTCTTGTATGTAAAAAGCAATATGTATGAAAAGCAAATATGTATATTTTGTAACTTAAATTCATAGACCTGATATGGAAAAGCCCAAGTAATGTAAGCCTTTATATATGAGATCATTCCTTTGCTTCACTTTGGTAGGACACTATGACTGAAGTTTGTACAGAGTTGTACAAAGAGCCTGTCCCTATATAAAATTTGTAAATAAGTTAATTCAAAATATAATTGTATACATGTGTATTATACCTGAGATTTTAGCTTTTTAAAAATATTATGTAAGATTGAAAATAGTCTCTTTTTTCTGTAACTTTGGTTGTGACATAATTCAGACAATACACAAAAACCTGCTGCTGTAATACTTCACCTTATGTTTACTTCTGCTACTTTGTTAAGTTTGTCTGTTTTAATTTAATTCCTGTCTCCCTATGTATTTTTCTGGTTCAGATGTATAAATTGGCTTCAGTAAACTGGTTTTAGCCATCTGTTTTTCACAAAGATCCATCTGTATATAAAATGTACATTAATGTTATTGATTAAAGGAGAACTCAAGAAAAATGAAGGGGATTTTATGTACCCTGTGCCCTTCATGAGAGGAGGCTCATTTTAAATTTGCTCCCTACACAAAATGTTCAGTTTGGCATTTTTCTTGGGGTTTTTTTTAACACAGCATAATCCTAACTGATTTATCTGCTAATACTTTGCACTGCATCATATCTTATATTTTCATAGGCGAAGATTAAACTTTATCTCCTAGAAAACGCTTTTTAAAAATTCACTAGCAACGTTAGAAATCTTTCATTTTTGTTCTTGTCAGTTTACAGCATTTAAATTTAAAAGTTAGGGACTATTCTAATGAGAGTCACCTTAAAATACTTAAACTATTTCTTATTGGACTGATCCTCCATTTCTAATTTTAGAAGTATCACAGCTTTTTATTTAAGTACAGCTGTTTTATGATCACTCTGCTGAATTATGTCACTTCCTTATTTTATGGAACTACTGATATGTTCTGTGTATGTATTTTTGAGTTCCACACACTAAGGTTTAAAATATAGAATATACAGAATATAGTTGTTCATGTTATAAAAGTTTTGAATACACAGAAATGTTATTATCTACCTTTTCTATTTTTTTAAAAACTGTGCTGTGTAATGGTATGAATATTTAAACTGCAACCCAGGTGTTCCTTGATCAGTGTATTTTATTCTCACATTAAAAAAAAATCATAACAGGAGGCTGCTTTCTGTTGCTTTTTGTTTTGTAACTAAACTTATTAATTTAACCTGAATGTTATTAAGGATAACAAATATGTTTTAATTGGAGAAGAAATAAAATCTATTGTTTGGATAGATTAAAGTTTGTTTATTATGAATCTAACAATAGTATTGGTATTTTTTTTTGATTGGATTTGGTCTTGGGAATAGATGATGACTAGAAATTCATAAAGAATTCAGCACATATGAAGAATTCAGTTTTATTTTGCCTTTCTGTGCCTGTGTGAGGAGTTTAGTGTTTCAGATAATTCATGCATACAGGGATTTTTCAGGACAGATACGGACTGGCAAGCTGACAGCCTTGTTCCTACCTCCCATTCTTCCTTGCAGGGAGGATTTTTTGTACTTATCAAGGGAAATTGAAGGGGGGTTGTTAGCCATGAGCTGGTGTATCTTGCCTGAAATAGTCTGTTTAGTTAAGGCTGCACACTGTGTGGTGCTGACTTGTTTAAACAGATGGTTGGTTACCTAAGTTTGACCTGAGTCATGTGAGAGAGGCTGTTTGGATCACCTGGATCCAACTCACAGGCTGTAGAACCTGGCAAGTGGCTCAACGTCCTGTCTATGAAAGAGATGGACCAAATTTAACTTAAACTGTTACTAAACTAAATCTCAGCAAGGAGATGGTTTGGAGTGTAAGTGTAGTATGTAAATTGTCTGAGAAAAACTGGGAAGTAGGTCACACAAAGAACCTTCTACACTGCAATGGAGAGCAAACACATTGTCCTACTTTGCATGAATGCTTTGTGGTAAAGCTTGTTAACTTTTAAAAGGTATACTTTTATATTTTATATACATATCCCTTACTGCAACTTTTTCATTAATATCATAAAAGATACAGCTATATAGCAATGCAAATTGTAATCACTTAGGGACATTAAAGGGTTAAAAACCTGTTAGTGAGATGACAACTGCTTGTAGGTTTAGGGTTTTTTAAAAAAAACTATAATCAGAGTTCTATTCAGACTAAATGTGAAAAAATAATTAGCGTAGTCATCAAATTCTGACAGCTTGAATTAGGAAGATTTTTTTTTCAAATTACTTTGATTTTCAGTATCTTAAAGAAACAGAGAAGAAATTCCATGGCCTCTAATATTGGGCTGAGTGTTTAAAGAGACAGAAATGAAGGATGCAGTTAAACAGAGTGGAAGCACAGGGGCTTTGAAGAGGAGGCTAGCAGCAGGACAAAGATGCCCTGGGAGCTGATTTTAATAAGAGTTACCTGGGAGCTGTACAATATATTCAAATATCAGTATTCAGTAACTTTCTCCTAGTGGCTTCTGTATAAAAACTTTCTTTGGTATTATTTGTAGCAGCAGAACTACTCACTACTCTGAATACATGAGAGATTTACAAGGATTTTCAATAATGTCCTGGAAGTGTGTTGCTTAGAAAGCATGGGAAGTGCATAGCTCATTTAGAAACAGAAGGCTAAAATAAGGAGAACCCAAAGAGCCAATGTTTTTGTTATGCATGGAGCTTTTTCTCACTGCCTTGAAACATGGGGCCTGAAACACAACAGTGACTTACCGAGCTGATTGCAGCAGCTTCTGTCTCTACAGCAGTGGAGATGTCTGGACTTTTTTAAAATTTGTTTTGGGACTTGATCTTAACCTCATAATACAAAAAAACCTTCTTAAATTATTACTTGGGTTTTGGTTGTTTTTTCTTTAGTTAGAGTATTTAAATATTCATTTTAGCATTGTCTGGTTAGTTTTGACCACAGTTCTTCAGTGGGTTTTTTTGTTAGCTCTATGTGCAGTCTGAAGCTACAGGACAAATAGTTTGTTAACTTTTTCAAAGCGTTGCTGTTAATCTAAGACATGGGTTTTAAAGTTACCTTTTCTATTTGTTTTTATTGTAATTAACAGAAGTGTAAATACAATGGGTGGTTGGAATTGAATTATAACTGGGTGGGAGGTTAACACAGGCACTTGAATATGGTGTTCATGTGAAACCAAGCTGAAGTGGTGTACTCTAGGATGGAGCATTACCAGAGGCAGTGACCTTTGCTGCTGTGGTATTCAGGAACTACTTGGAAGAGAGTCTGCTCTACCTTACAAGGTGTGGAAGTTCAAGCATCTGATGTGTGAAGGTCAGCTCTTCATAGACCAAAGGAGGAGCTGGAGATTTTTCTGGCTTTTGCAGTGTTTTTCTACAGCAGTGAGGATTTGAACAGTGAGTTGTTAACACGGTGTTCTTTGTTACCCTCTGCTTTGTGCATGACTGACTCCTGTCAGCAAGGCCAGATGCCAGAGAAGGCTAGAGAGTGCTCCCAGTGCTGCCATGGAGGCTTCTTCGTGTTGGTCTTGTGCAGAGCAGCTGGATTGGCCTCAGTTCTTGAACGTGGCTCGTGAAGGGTGTGGGTCTCCTCCATAGGGTCAGATGGAAAGAGCCAGTCTACCCACATCCACCTTAATTCCTCATGAAACTGAAGTATGAGTAAATACTCTCCCTCTTAGTACACTCTCGCTAAGTTTATATAGTGAACTTAGTGAATACTCTCCCAGTTTTTTGTGTGGTTTACATGCATTCAGTTTTACTGAGTAGCTTGAAAACTTGATCAAGAAAATCTTTCCTCCCCCATGTCCCTGCCGTGGCTTCACACTGATTCGGGTTGTTGGAAGTACCTTCTCATCTTTGCAAATGCCTCTGTGTCATGTCACTGTGTCATGTCCCTTCAAGAGCTCTACCAATGCTGCTGTGCAGCAATTAATGTGCTGTAATTATAATGTGGCTTTCTGTGAGAAGGCAAATGGCATGTGATGATAAACAACCTGTGCTGAAATTCAGATTTTATCTTTAATTTTTTCTTAGCCAGGAATTCCTATTAAGCAATACCGATAACATTTCAGTAAAACTACAAGTGTTAACCCAGAGAACATGGCTCTGTGGCTAACTTACCAAAAAACTTGCTTTTTCTTAGGACAGGAAAGAAGATGGTATATATTCATTTACAAGTGATTTGGGTAACAAAACCCCAAGAAAAATCTGGGACAAAATGGTATTAATTATGTTGTGAGTATATAATATTTAAAGCTGGTTGAAAACTAATTGGTTGCTGTTAGGTAATTACTGATTTACAGTTTTATAGCCTGGATAGCTATTATGTTGGCTGAGATAAATTGCTTGATAAGTAATAATTGCTGCAAATGTATTGGAGAAATACTGGAATTAGTCTTGCTCTCACATTGAAAATTGTGCTTACTATCAAAAAATTAAAAACACATTTGCAGAGTCCCACTGTGAAAACACCTACAATAATTGCTGAAAAGCCAGGTTTAGTATAAATGTGTATGGTCACCTTCAAATTTTGGAGAGTGAATTAATAGAACCTTCAAAGATTACCAAGACAGCATTTAAATTTATTCATGTTATGTCTTTTTGATTTTGTAGTTAGATCTTGCTGTAAAACTCTTGACACAATTTCTCTTACGTAACTTAATTTTGCAGTGTATGATGAGAGTCATCACCTGAGCCAAATAGTTAATCTTCTGAATACAAGCTTTTCAAAAGTGGGTGTCAAGCCACAGGCATCTCTTCTTTTTAACTCTTGGGTTACAGAGAGAAGTTTCTGAGTCCAGGACTGACTTTACCTCCCTGTCATGCATAACTGACCCACGTGATGTTACTGGAGTCAGTATGGGAGCTCTGTCTGCAGGGTACAAGCCACTAGAAAAGTAACTGTTGCTTCAAATGGGTGTTTTGCAAAATAGATGTACCAAAAATAACAATTTGGCATCTGCATCACAATTTAGGACTTCTATAACTTTGTCAACGGTTGCTTTCTTAAAGGCTTAATTTGCAATTGCAAGTGTCTTTTAGGAAGACTGATGTTCTGGGTTGGAAGCTTCACTTCTGCTGGGCCCACAGCTGGAACCAGAGGTACAGGGAATGGAAACGTGGGGATTCCCTGGGGGAGTGAGAGTGAGAATCACTGTCCTCGGTGTTTATAGTGAGCATCCCAGGTGTGCTCTTTGCCATGGAGGGGAAAACACTTTGTTCACAGCTGCTGGCACTGAGGCTTTGTAGGCCTGCTACTATCACACTAAAGGAAGTTACAGTCTAAAAGAAGTATTTTTATCTTAACGATTTTGAACACCTGTGCAACCACCAACATGTCACTTGTTATGCATTGTGCCACTTCCAAAAAACTTTAATCACAGCTAATGCCACGATGACACTTTGCTTTGCTTCCACTGCCTGCTGTGTCACAGTTGAGGCAGCAAAAAAGGCCTTGAGCCCCAGACACAACCGGCAGTAGGGGAGTGACCTGTGAGAAACACAGTCTGAAAGAAACCTTGAAGTTGGTTGATGGTGAAATCTAAACCAAAGGAAACTGTGTTAGGGACAGACATACATATATAGGACCTTGGGAATGTGGTAGGTCAGCCCCAGAAAACCATACAAGCTTATCTGAAAGAGTAATCTGTTCCTTGACCTTATCTGTCATTAACAACCCCCCATTGCCTAGACCTCCCCTTTAACCCCCTGCCTCAGTAGTTTGTGGGGAAAAGATCAATGTACATCATCCAAATCTTGTGTTTGCTTGCACATATAGAGAAGTGCTGTCCCATACATTTGATAGAGGATTTTCTTCCAAGCTTAAACACAAAAGTATTTGACTCTGTTGTTTATAACTGTTTTGCTCTGTGAACTTGGGCAGAGGTTGAGCTGAATAATGATGTTTCTGTCTCAGTTCTATTCTAACTTCACCTAACCACAAGCCAGCCTCCTTTCTCCCCTTTTTAGGCAACCCCTGGCTCCATGTCAGAGTCTCGGGGGGGTGGAGCCCTATGAACTCTGACCAACTGAGAACTGCTTTGTGTTCCTGATGGGTTAGGTGCCCTACACACCCAGAGTGTGATATAGTTTCACTGGATTTTTAGCTGTTTCTCAGCTAAAGCTGCTTCCCTTGCTTGGCATCAGTTGTGCTGTTTGGCCTGCTTGACCTTATTTCAGTTCTTGAAAGCTTCTCACCCCAGCCCTTTTTCTGTCTCACACTCTTTTTGCTGCCTTTAAGTGGGCCCTGCCACTTACCTGGCTTACCCAGTTTGAAACATGTTTCTCTGGTTCCTGTGCTTCCTCCTCAGACTTTGTCACTGAGGCTGTCATAGTGCCTGACTCATAAAATGGACCATGATTCATGGTCCCTCTGCCTGGACTTAGCTACAGGACACAAACATGTCTTGCCCGTGTCTTCCAAAACTTCCTTACATCTGGAAACCGAAGCAGATTGTGTCCTGAATCCAAGAGTGGTGGCCTGATTGGTAACACTTGTTCCTGTACCTAGGGTGAGGTGATGCCTCAAGTGAAAGCGACTCGTCCTGACTGCAGCCAGGAGAAGGGCTTTTCATTATTTCCTACCAAAAACTGGTGTGGCCTTTACACAGTTTGGAGATGGAACTTTAGAACCTAAGGGATTTTTATTTCGAAGAACAAGAGTTAGAAAGAGCACCTCACCCAAACAGGGGAATCAGCATGGGGCTTTGGGTAACAAGTGGCACAGAGGACTGAGTAAAGCTGTTGCTCATAATGCAATTAGCAGGAAGGAATCTGCAACTTACTGGGATTCTGTTCAATTTTAGAGCTAATAATGAAGGGGAGTTAAAACTTCCTTCCTTTGTAGTGGTATGGGACAAACTGTGATTCTGTGCTCCTTCACAGAAGGAGCAGGCAGAAACTTACTGGCTCAAAGAAAATTCAGAGATGAATTGGGTATTCTGGAAAGACCTGGTGAGAAATAGGGGCATGCAAGGGAGACATAAACGGAAAAAGGAAGAAATTATTCACAGAGCAGGGAAAGACCTAAGGAGCTACTGATGTGCAATCTCTCCTGCAAATTATGGAAAAGTAACCCATTTAATGGTCTTTATTTTTGTTTATTATGTAATAGCTCATCTTCAAAAGGATTTAGAGCAGATTTCCCTGGAGTGACTAAGCCAGATTCAAAAATCTGGGGAAAAAAACTTGGCTAGGAAGACTGCTTTTTCCCTCTGTACCCATCTCAGCAGACAAAAGTATGGCCGTGCCTTATTCAATACAGGCCATCAGAACTACCACCTCACCTTGGGACAAATCCAATACACAAATTCTGGTTTCTTTTTCCAATTCTCAAAAGCAAAGTCTTAAAATAAATAAATAAATAAATAAATAAATGATTGTGGGTGGTGGTGTGTTGGTGGTTTTTTGTGGTGTTGTTTTTGGTTTTTTTTTAATTGGTTGTTTTGTTTTGTTGGTTTTTTTTAATAATACAAATGAGGAAACGGAACTGCAGAGGGGGTTCCTATTCCACAGGAGAAAAAAAAGGAAGAAGCATGAAAAGAAAAGGAAGTAGCATGAGCATGAATCTCCTGCCTGGAAAAATGAATCAGCCATATGGCAGCTTGAGTTTATTCTGATCTTCTTTAGTGGTGAACCTCTGGCCATTAATTCAGACACGGAATTGGTATCTGCCCTCTCCTTGCTCAGTTTCCTGTGTGACTGATCATGAAGCTCTCTTTGGATCAAGCATAATAACAGTGCCTGTTGTAAAGTCTTTGTTAAATCCTCTCTAAATTGGGCTCAATATCAGAAATGATGGACTTTGAAGCACCTAAAGAGTAGCTTTTTTGAGAAAGATGACATAGTTCAGTAAAATACTTTCTCCTAGTTTTTCACAGAACTTCTTTTCTATCAGATATAAATCCTTTCTAGACAGGTCAGAATTTAAAATATCTCTATTTCTTTATAATGCTTAGATAACACTTATTTTTCTTTTACATTTTTCATTGTATTGGAAAGGAGGCTATTGTGCTAAAACTATACTGAAACTTCAGGATGGTCTTTATTTTTTTCCCAAAGTCTGAACCAATGGTAGAAGCCCACTCTGGAATTGGTAGCTTAGAAATAAGTGGTGTGCTAGCAGAGGAACTGCTTTTCATCCTCTTCCCTGTTGTACCAACTGGAAGGCTCAGTCTCAGAAGCATGATCTCCTCATGAGGAAAATGCAGGAGTTAAGCTCTTCAGAGAGCCAGTTTGGCCCCCTTAAAGGTGAGGAATCCTCACAGGGCACAGCTGACTCAAGAAATTCCTGTCTTCTGGTCACTGGAGCAGAGCAGAAACTTTCCTGGCCTCACCAGAGTGCTCAGCACCTTCAGCTGTGCTGACTGAAGTGCTCCTGCAGTTGTGCTGGAACAGCTCAGAGAAATGATCTGGGTTGGGGGGGTGGGAATCAAACCAGTCCCTTAGAAAACAAATGTCCCTCCCCCCTTGTCTGATGAAGCAAGTTTTGCTAAGACAGGGCTGAGCTAACAGCTGAATGAAACAACTGCAAGGGAGGAAATTGATGGGGAGTGCGAAATCCTCTTAGGCAGGCTCTGTGACCAGGGGTTTGTAATGTGCTGCTGCACCTGGAGTCTGGTCTCTAGAGCGCTTCCATGTTCTGTCACAAGTAGAAAAAAGCAAATTCTGTCGTGTGAGTCAGGACACCTAGAAGTGTTATGGGTCTGGGCTTCCAAGGCCTGAGTCAGCTTTGGAAATGGGCTGAACTCTCTGTCATGGTATTGTCAGTGCTTGCACACTCATTCCTTCAAAACCACACCTTAAAAACTATGTCACGTTTTCTTCACATTAGATAAACACATTTACCTAAACCTCTCAGCTGTGAGCTCAAGTGTGAACTACAGTGTTTCTGGAATAGAACAAAATACATGTGTGCTGTACACATATTTCATGCGCAGCTGACTGGAGCTGCCTTGTGTTCTGCTCCTGCCAGCTCCTGCAGTAAACTGCTATAATCTTGCAAAGTTTTGGAGTTGTAATATGAGTTATCCCTGTTGTATCTCAAGCAGAAGACACATTACTGTAATTCTGTGTGCAGGCAAAATGTTGTAGTTTATTTTTATGGAAAGTTGTCTATCTGGCAGTTGTCAGAAGTCGACTTTGTATGGGAGAAGCACAAACAGATCCAGCTCCTTTCCATTTATTCCTAAGTGTCGTTCTATAACACTACAGATAATTTTTAAGGCTTACATTAAGTTTGGTGGGGTTTTAAAAATACGCAATTCTTCTACAGTTTCCAGACACTATCAGATTAAAGATCAGCAGCAGCACCTGTAGCTGTAATTGAAACCATGAACATAGTTGTATGACTGGGCATTCAGGAGGCTATTTTAAAGTGTTCCCTATAAGGCAGTCTTTCTGCTTATTTTCTTTTTTGTTTCCTCTAAACTTGACAGAAGGTGCAAAACGATCTGAAATGTGAATTCAAGCTACGAAATAGAATTTATTTTTGTAAGCCTGTCTCACGTACCAACTGACAGATTGTATCTAGAATTCCTAGGTGTCATCAACTTACATTACGCTGTTTTTTAATTTAAATTTTATTTTAAACACTCCTAATCTGATCACGATTTCCATTGTGTGTGTTATTTTTCCTCGGAACGCCTCATCTTAGTTTTGAAAAGACTGGAACCGGTGGATACTTTTCTCTTAAGTATCCTGCCTTTGTTAGGCAGGTGCGCAGAGTAACTCGGTTTAGAGACTGCTTAGTTATGCTAACACTGTCCCCAAAATTATAAGTAGATAAACACATGAGGGTGATTAGAGACGAATTACCAGGACAAAACTATTACTGTGCTGACTGATCTAAATATAATCTTACGTAGAACTATTCAGCATAAACGATGTGCTCAGCATTACACAATAAAGTGAAAAAAAAAACGTGTCACAAATTGTGTATCTGGTTACTTTAAGAATTCTGTACTGCTTATATGGAGAGCTTCAAGTTCATACAATCCTCATGCAGGGAGAAAAAACGAATCCCACGAATGCTCATCTAACTACGAACACACTTGGCGATGGGCAGAAGCAGAAAGCATGTCTGGAGAACGCTCCCGACCACGCGAACTGCCCTCGGTGCCAGCAGACACTGCCTCTGTGCGCGTCCTGCAGCTCTCAAGATAAGGCACCCTACATCCATGTGGGCAGCCGCACACTTATCTCCCAAGCCACGGGCTCCCTCGCACACGACCTGGCTTCCCGGGGGCACCGCGCAGGGAGCGAGGGCGGCCCGGCGGCATTGGCTCCGCAGCTCACTTCGGTAAGGCCCACCTTTGCCTCGGCCGGACGATTATGCCCAATTACTCCAAGGTTGCAACAGCAAAGGGCCCCATGCCTGCGTGCGGCCAGGCGCGTCCTGCGAGCTCGCCCCGTGTCCGAGCGGCCGCTCCTTTTTAGGCCGTGCCGCGGCCCCGATCCCATCCCGGGCCCGCCCCGCAGCAGCTGCGCTCCCGCCCCGCGCGCGGCCCCGCGCATGCGCCGCACCTTGTTTACCCCGCTCGGCGCGGCGCTGCTGCAGGCGGCCGGCAGGTGTCGCCCCACGCCCAGGAGAGCGGGCCCCGCTGGGCGGCCGCCAGGTGGCGCCTGCGCCCTCCATTCGCCCGCGAGCCGCCGAGCAGCGAACACCCCAAACAATCCCCAGCGCCGCCGCCAAATTAAATAACCCCGACCCGCCCGCGCCCCGCGCCCCCTCCGCGCCCACAGCCCGGCACCGGCCGGGACGGGCGCGCAGCCGGCGAGCCGCGCCAGGGATACGGGAGCGGAGCTGCGCGCCGGGGCCTCCTCGCTGCCTACGCCGACACTGGGCAAGGTAAGTTAGAAAATGGCGGCGAAGCTTCTGGAAGTTTGGCGGGGGGACGCGGAATCGCGGTGCGCGGCGGCGATGAGAGGCCGGGCCGAGGCCCGCGGCGCCCGGGCCCGCGCGGGGCGCCAGGCCGGCTGGCCGCGGGGACTGCGCGCAGCCAAGATGGAGGACGGCGGGGCCGAGCCGTGAAAACACTCCAGCCCCCCGCTTCCCCACCCCCCGTTCCCGGCGCGCCGCGGCGGGGAGGGGGGGAGGCGAGCGGAGCGCGAGTGAGAGAGCGAGAGGGCGCCGAAAGCGGCCCCCGTGCCCGCCCCGGCCCCCTTCCTCCTCCCCGGAGCCGGCCGCGGGCAGGCCGGGCCTGGCGCTCGGCGAGCTAAAATGGAGAACCGCCTTCTCCTCCTCCTCCTCCTCCCCCCTTCTGCCGAGCCGAGCAGGGGCTGCCGGCAAGATGGAGGACTCGGGCATTGTGTGCGTGGGGTGTGTGTGCGGGCGAGCCGGGCCGGGCCGCTCGGGTGGGCAAGCGAGGGAAATGGGGTCGGGGCCCGTGCTGCGCTCGGGGGGAGCGCTGGGCCGCGCAGAGAAAATGGTGGGGCGGCTGCCGGTCCCCCGGGGTCGAATGTCGGGGGAGGCCGCAGGCAGGGGACTCGCACCCTTGACAGCGCTCGCCACGGCTTCCTTCCCCCTACTCCCCGCTGCCCAGCAGCCGAGTTTTTCCTTCCAGCCCGCTCCCGGAGCGCGCAGGGAAGTGCCGAGGGATCGGGGTTTCTTTCTGTGCTCAGTCTCTCTTCCCAGAGCTGGGGCAACTCTGGCCGCCTTTCCCTGTGAGTGCATAGGAGGGCTTGCGGGAGCGGAACTCCCTCGGCCCAAGGGAGGACGTGGGGACTGACCTGCACCTTCCCCCCCCCCCCCCGCCTCCCTTCGCTGCCCCCCCGCCCCGGCGCCCAGCTCGGGGAAGGCCTTTGTGGGTCGACTTTTCCCTTCCGAGTGACTTTGGCCGAGCTCCTCGGCGGCTGCCCGCTAAGAGGAAGAGTTGTGGCAGTTTCCGTTCGGCTTCCTTTATTTTTTTTTGTAAAGAAAGGGCGCTTGCCAACTTGTGCCGGGGACGCCCGATGCCGGGAGCCGCGTGTTGCTGGAACCCCGCTGGGCTCTCGCCGGCCCCGGTGGGGGAGGGGGGCAGGAGGAGGAGGAAGGAGAATGCTTCTTACTGGGGGGTTTTGGCGCCACTTTTGTTTTAGATAGTGCTCCTCTGCCCCCTCCCCCTCGGCACGCACTGAACTGAGCTGAACCCTGCCCAGGTAGGAAACGAGAGCTTTCCTGGTGTTTCTCTTTTCTGGGCGCTTATTTTCTCTACACAGGTTAAAAAAAAAAAAAAAAAAAGTATATATATATATATGTAGTTGTTGCTGTGGTTAGGATCGGAGGGACAGCGGAGTGAGCGGCCGCAGATGGCTGGGCAGGGAGGCCCTGTTTTCCGGGAATTCCTCTCCCTGCCCAAGCGTATCCCTGGTGCTGGGCGTGCTGGCCTTGGGGGCCCGCACCGCTCTGCTCCCGGCCGCTCTGCCTCCATGCCTTCCTCTGTTCTGGTGGCGTTGTATAATCCGTCTGCCCCGTGGAAATCCGGGATCCACCGACCTCAATTTTTTTTTTTTTTTTTTTTTCCCTCCTCGCCCCCGAAAGCGGGCGCGGAGGCGATCGGGCCCCTCTTCCGCTGCTTTTATTTATTTATTTTACTGCCCAGGCTCGGCTCTCCTTTCTTATGTTCCCACGGGATGCGGCGTTAGGAGCTGACACAAAGTTTCGATCACTGCCGACTCCAGTGCTCTAGTTACTGAGGGGGGGAGGTGGGGTGCGTGGTTGGTTGGGATTTTTTTGTTTATTTGTTTGTTTCGTTTGTTTTGTTTTTTAATTACTTTTGGCAGCCTGGGTAGCGCTGCTGCTTACCCCCCCCCCCGCCCCGCCCGCGCTCGAAAGCTCTCCCTTTCCGTGCGCTCCCCGAGCCACACCCTGGCGTGTCCGGTCTCCCGAGGCTCCTGAGCCGTCGGTGTGACCCCGCGTTTTCGCTGCGCGCTCCGGGGCCGCCGCCCGGCGCGGGTTGCGGGGGGGCCGTGCCGGCGCGGTCCGGGCGGGCGGTTGCCGAAGTGCGTCACGGCGGCCCCGCCGGGCCTGCTCGCCGCGCCTCGGGCCGCGCCCG